>NC_069501.1:400731855-401021855 GCF_027579735.1 Bombina bombina | reverse complement strand
CTATATTGTTGGTTATCACCCAAGAGAAAAACACAATTAAATGTCTGACTCAGTTTAATAATGTAAAAATGGTCATTCCTATTTCCTAGTATGTTTGAAAAGAAGGTACTGAAAATGGGTTTTCCCATTTATTATACCGCAGAGAGTGAAGTGACTGCTGGAATTTAATATTGTACAAGCAATCTCATATGCAGCCTCACCTTCTACGCTTGCACAACCAATTTTGTGAGAGCAGGACTTGTCAATCAACCCATAACGATCAGTTGAGAATGTTTTAAAGCGATATTAAACACTTCGAGATGGTTATATAAAATGCTAAATCATATACTGTATATATATATATATATATATATATATATATATATATATATATATATATATATATATATATATACCAGTCGTATGCAAAAGTTTAGGCACCCCTGACAATTTCCATGATTTTCATTTATAAATTATTGGGTGTTAGAATGATCAATTTCATTTTAAACTATCAAATAACTGAAGGACACAGTAATATTTCAGTAGTGAAATGAGGTTTATTGGATTAACAGAAAATGTGCAATATGCATCAAAACGAAATTAGACAGATGCATAAATTTGGGCACCCCAACAGAAATATTGCATCAATATTCAGAAGAGCCTCCTTTAGCAGAAATAACATCCTCTATATGCTTTCTATAGCCTGTAATGAGTGTCTGGATTCTGGATGAAGGCATTTTGGACCATTCCTGCTTGCAAAACATCTCCAGTTCAGTTAGGTTTGATGGTTGCTGAGCATGGACATTCCAGAACATTGTACTTGTTCCTCTGCATAAATAGTGCAAAAAAGTGTGTAATGATTGCGCAAACAAATGCTGAAGGTGGAAATATATAATAAATAATAAATATATAATATATAATAAAAGTGATAATAATAACCAATGTGACTAGTCAGTGGTCATAAATACCATGTTCCTCTGCATAAATGCAAGAGTAGATTTTGAGCAGTGTTTTGGGTCGTTGTCTTGCTGAAATATCCAGCCCCGGTGTAACTTCAACTTTGTGACTGATTCCTCAACATTATTCTCAAGTATCTGCTGATATGGATTGGAATCCATGCAACCCTCAACTTTAACAAGATTCCCAGTACCGGCACTGGACACACAGCCCCACAGCATGATGGAACATCCACCAAATTTTACTGTGGGTAGCAAGTGTTTGTCTTGGAATGCTGTGTTCTTTTGCCACCATGCATAACGCCCCTTGTTATCACCAAATAACTCAATCTTTGTTTCATCAGTCCACAGCACCTTCTTCCAAAATGAAGCTGGCGTGTCCAAATGTGCGTTTGCATACTTCAAGCGACTCTGTTTGTGGCATGTGTGCAGAAAAGGCTTCTTCCACATCACTCTCCCAAACAGCTTCAACTTGTGCTAAGTGCGCTGAATTGTTGAACGATGCACAGTGACATCATCTGCAGAAAGATGATGTTGTAGGTCTTTGGAGGTAGTCTGTGGGCTGTTTTTGACTGTTCTCACCATCCTTTGTCTTTGCCTCTCCAATATTTTACTTAACCTGCCACTTCTGGCCTTAACAAAAACTGTGCCTGTGGTCTTCCATTTCCTCACTATGTTCCTCACAATGGACATTAACTCTGGAATATACTTTCATTATTTATGTTGTCCCATTTTCCATTTAATTGTGAGCTTTTCAGTTCCTGTTAGAATTGGAGGTGCAGAACACTGTTATATTCCACACAGTTATATTCCCGTTGTTTTATAGACACTAAGGGCTTGATTACGAGTGAATCTATATTGTTAGCGCAATGAGCGTAAACACTATCGCGAGATTGCAGTATTTTTTAGGTTCACATCCAAATTTGCCAAGTTGCGTGCTGTTTAAGTTACAGCAAATTTGTTTACTCAAACTCGTAGTAATTTACACTCCCCATATTTTCTATGGGTGTCGTTGAGTGGCTGCTCGTGTTACAAGTTGAAAGTAAATGCAATTTAACCCCTAAAGCCACAACCCCCATCGCAAACGTTTCTATTTAGGGGGGCATTTTATATGTTAATAATATGTACTTTAGGGGTGTGGTGGTTTAGGGGTAAATAGTGTAGAGTGGTAGTTTGCGATGGGTGTTATGGCAGTTTAGGGATTAATAGTGTAGCGGGTACTTTGCGATGTGGTGGTGTGGGGGTTTAAGGGTTAATAGTGTAGTGGGGTATTTTGCCGTAGGCTATGTGATGGCTTAGGGGTTATTAGAGTAGGGGGCGTATGGCAATTTGGGTTAGCGTGTGAGTATGGGGTTAGGTTTTTTTCCACCTTTCTCGCTACATTGAAGTCTTTGGGAGAGTACGTTAATGCGGTCACGATATTCTACCTTCGGCTCTTTACGTGAGGGGAGTTAGCAAGCAAGCAAAAAAAAATTTCAACCTGTAATACTGTCGCTTACCGACGCATGCAGAGAATCGAAGTAGAGCTAGTGTACGACTGGGTGTGGCAATTATCGCTCCACTTATAATCTAGCCTTAAAACTTTACACTTATTTTGTCAATATTTAAACAGATAATGAATTATTATTTTTTTTTAATGTTTATTTATTTTCCAAGATCATATACAATTCCATTGCCAATTGGAACATAGCAAGTTAAATAACAGAAAGGAAAACAAACATTGCATAGACATTAAACCAGTCATTGATAACATCATAGACAATACAATCTAAGTCAAACAACATGGGAATAGGTTAATATTAGTCAGGGATAGGCAAGTTGTCCGTACATGGACACTGGTGTCCGTGACTAGCCCTTGCAGTGTCCGCCACAACCTTAGTATATCTTTTCTTTCTGATTAAATAATAGGAATAAAAAAAATTATGTAGTGTGAATAAAGTCAGTGGCTTGTCAAGAGACTGCTAGTGATATTGGGTGATAAGTTATGGAATAAATAAAGCCTGAGTGAAATACTGGATGTGTATCTGCATCTGTATAATAACACCCAGCTCTATAAAAGACACTGTAGTGACACTGGCACATGCGTATAGCCAGACAAGGGCTGGTTATAGGGTCAGTGGTATCTGCATCAGTATAATAATACCCAACACTATATAATGACACAGAGTGACACTGACACATGGGTATAGACATAGAAGGGCTGGTTATAGAATCAGTGGTATCTGCATCAGTATAATAACACCCAGCACTATATAATGACACAGTAGTGACACTGGCACATGGGTATAGCCAGAGGAGGGCTGGTTATAGCATCAGTGATATCTGCATCAGTATAATAACACCCAGCACTATATAATAATGTTTTTAATTTCAAATGTACCTTGGTGTCCTTCACTAAGTTCTGTACTTTGGAAAATGTCCGCGACAGCCTTTGTCTGCGCCTATCCCTGATATTAGTACATATTTTGTTTCCAACCTAGCTTCATATAATTACGGGCTTGGCAAAAATTTTTGAATATTTCTATTATAATCTTGGTGTTTTTTGATATAGATAAAAAAAACACAAGAGACGCAAGACAAGACAATACAAAAAGAAAAAGAAAGAGAGAAAAAAAAACACAACCCCAGAAAATCTCCCCTCCTATCCCTACCTATATCAGGTATAACCAGAAGCCTTTTAGTACCATGAAGCCGGAAACATATCTTCTAAAATTAAGGCTTCAAAACAAGTTGACCTATGAAATTGTTTAGTGAGTATATACTGTGTCGATAGGGGATAGGACTGGATACATTTCAGCCATTTCTTAAAAAAAAGAGATATTTGTTTGTCGTGTAATATAGATATGTTATATTGTTCAAAAATGATTTGGGACTTTATTGCCATAATAAACAAGCCGAACGGAGGAGCGGTCCAATTCTTCCAATTTTTCAGAATCAAGTTACAGCCAATCATAATAGCTGTATTAACTAGATTATAGTTCGGGATATCCGTATAGTAATAGAAAATATATTTTAAGTCTACAGTAAATTAAGTCAAAAGAGTTTTTATTGAGCCAATAGTTAACTTTCTGCCAATGAAACTTTAAAAAATGCATCTACATGTTATTCCCAGATTAATCTTTTCTTTGAATGCGTCATTCTATCTAGCATTTATATAGTGTTTAATGTCCGTTTATGTCCGCAAAGAGTATATGAAGCAGCAGTCTTATTATTGCTGCTTCTTACCTTGTGGTTACAGGTCCGTAAGCGAGTCTGCGTCCCCAGCTTCATACTTTTGTAACTTCATTTATACCTGGTATAAACATTGTTCTGACTTACCTCTCAACCTCACCAGTACCTGGTGCGGCTGTGTTTCTTAACAAAAGACTAATATAAATGTAAAAATGTTACTTTTTCTATTATGTATGTGTGTGCATGTATGTATGTATACAGTGTATATATATATATATATATATATATATATATATATATATATATATATATATATATATATATATATAGTTTTGTGATATAGATTTTGTTTGATTTTTTATTCTTTAATTATGTGGCTTATATTTGGATGTGGATATATTTCCAGCAGTTTGTGAATTACTTTTTTTTTTTTTTTTTTTAATAAATTTTTATTTGAGAAAATCACAAAATACAAAAGTATCAAGCATTTGTAACAATTAACAGCTAGTAAAGTTTAGGCAGTTTCAATGAACAAGGTTTTAAAATACTACCTGTCACATCGATTTGAACTTTTCTCGTTTTTAGGTAAATAAAGCATATGTAATTGTAAACATAAAAGAAAACATAATAAGTGGGTACATTTACTCTCATAGAAAAGACTAGGAAAAATAAAGGAGTGAGAAGCGGAGAAATTAAAGAAGAGAGGTCAGGAGAAGGAATGGAAATGGATGGAGGTAGCTAAAATTAAATATTAGGAGGCGTAGGCCAAAATCCTAAATATTTCAGAATTATTTATTTAGGGAATTTTTCCCACCAGGGTGCCCAAGTTTCATAATAAAAATCTAGTTTGTCTAGGGCTGAGTGGGAGTAGGCTTCCATTGTTGAGAGATAGTTGATTGTGGCCAAGATTTGCGCAGTGGTGGGGGGAGTGAGTTGCTTCCATGCTTTCGCAATTTCTAATTTAGCGGCCATCAGTACATAGATGGTTAAGGCTTTATGTGTTGGAGTGATGGCTGGGAAATCTAAATGTAGCAGGGATGTTTGGGGACTGAGTTTAATAATGATACCAAGGGAATGTAGGAGATCTGCTATCTGTGAATTACTTTTATCTAGTTGTTTATATGTAGCCTAAACATCAATATTTTTATATAATTAGTAACTCCTATAAGTTTACCTAGGTAGATAGATCAATACTTTAAGGGCTCCATGTACTAAGCCGTCAATTCATCCGTCATTGTAGACGCGGATAAACTCGCCGTTACTCGCCGCGGGCGAAATGGTGTCCGCTGTCGCTATGTACTAATATTCCCCCAATAAATAGACAAGTCTAGCCCGCCGCGAGCAGTTGCGGATTGTTGATAAATTTGACGCCTCGCTCGCCGCGACTAAGCTGATGGTACTTAACTTTCAGTTGAATTGTCTGGCCAATTATTAACACGTGACATGCAAGGTGTCACGAACATCATAGTAGTCGCGGGAATAGAATTTTGCTCCTATAAAAGTTCAACTTATCTAAACAACTTTATTATTGTTCAAAAGTTTTTGAAGAGTGATAACAGAGCTTTATTTTTGTAATATTTATTTACAATTTGGATATGGCTTCATCTGGATCTGATAATATATAAATATTAATATAAAAATAATTATAAAGATTGACAACTAACAATACAAATTTAAATAGATTACTCTTTAATTACAGTCGACAAATTGGGCGCAATTTATGTACATGGAAATGAGAGACAAATTAGACGCCAGTTATGCTGTAAGTACAATGCTGATATTACTGCCTTTTATATATGTCTAGACTGGCGTCTAGATTGACTTTCCTATTGTTTTGTACCTTGCCCGCCACCTAAAAGGTGGCGAGGCAAAAATAGCGAGGTGGGAGCGGAAATTGTAGCGAGCGGACAAATAGATTTTTTAGTACATTCGTTTTTTGGCGAGTTGGTGGTCAAATGTGTCTAATTACAGTGAAAAATGGAGCGGTAGCGAGGTTTGGCGGATAAGTACGCTCGCAATTTTAAAGATGCGAGTTTTAACATAATTGACGGCTTTGTACATATCAGTTTGCGAGTTTTGACGCGAGATTTGTTGCGGGTAGCTCGCTGACTGCTTAGTACATGGAGCCCTAAGTATTTATAAAACATGTGACTACCCCTATAACTATATGTGTGAATAGTAGTTGGGATGTAATATTAGAATTAGATAAGATGAGTTTGATTATTTTACTTTCATGATTCAGATAGAGAATGCAATTTTAACCCCTTAATGACCGGACCATTTTTCAGTTTTCTTACCCTTAATGACAATGGCTATTTTTACATTTCTGCAGTGTTTGTGTTTAGCTGTAATTTTCCTCTTACTCATTTACTGTACCCACACATATTATATACCGTTTTTCTCGCCATTAAATGGACTTTCTAAAGATACCATTTTTTTCATCACATCTTATAATTTAATATAAAAAATATATTAAATATGAGGAAAAAATAGAAAAAAACACACTTTTTCTAACTTTGACCTCCAAAATCTGTTACACATCTACAACCACCAAAAAACACCCATGCTAAATAGTTTCTAAATTTTGTCCTGAGTTTAGAAATACCCAATGGTTACATGTTGTTTGCTTTTTTGCAAGTTATAGGGCAATAAGTACAAGTAGAACTTTGCTATTTCCAAACCACTTTTTTTCAAAATTAGCGCTAGTTACATTGGAACACTGATATCTGTCCGGAATCCCTGAATATCCCTTGACATGTATATATTTTTTTTTAGAAGACAACCCAAAGTATTGATTTATGCCCATTTTGGTATATTTCATGCCACCATTTCACTGCCAAATGCGAGCAAATAAAAAAAATTGTTCACTTTTTCACAAATTTTGTCACAAACTTTAGGTTTCTCACTGAAATTATTTACAAACAGTTTGTGCAATTATGGCACAAATGGTTGTAAATGCTTCTCTGGGATCCCCTTTGTTCAGAAATAGCAGACATATATGGCTTTGGCGTTGCTTTTTGGTAATTAGAAGGCCGCTAAATGCAGCTGCGCACCACACGTGTATTATGCCCAGCAGTGAAGGGGTTAATTAGGGATCTTGTAGGGACCTTGAAGGGTTAATTTTAGCTTTAGTGTAGTGTAGTAGACAACCCAAAGTATTGATCTAGGCCCATTTTGGTATATTTCATGCCACCATTTCACCGCCAAATGCGAGCAAATAAAAAAAAAAGTGACATTTTTCACAATTTTAGGTTTCTCACTAAAATTATTTACAAACAGCTTGTGCAATTATGGCACAAATGGTTGTAAATGCTTCTCTGGGATCTCCTTTGTTCATAAATAGCAGACATATATGGCTTTGGCGTTGCTTTTTGGCAATTAGGAGGCCGCTAAATGCTGCAGCGCACCACACTTGTATTAAGCCCAGCAGTGAAGGGGTTAATTAGGTAGCTTGTAGAGAGCTTGCAGGGTTAATTTTAGCTTTAGTGTAGAGATTAGCCTCCCACCTGACACATCCCACCCCCTGATCCCTCCCAGACAGCTCTCTTCCCTCCCCCACCCCACAATTGTCCCCGCCATCTTAAGTACTGGCAGAAAGTCTGCCAGTACTAAAATAAAAGGTGTTTTTTTTTTTGTTTTGTTTTTTTAATTATTCAGCTGTGATGGACCCCTGCCTTAACCCCCAACCTCCCTGATCCCCCCCAAACACCTCTCTAACCCTCCCCACCTACCTAATTGCCACCATCTTGGGTACTGGCAGCTGTCTGCCAGTACCCAGTTTTCCCCAAAAAATAAAGTGTTTTTGTTTTATTTTTACATGTTTTATTTTTATTTTTTCTGTAGTGTAGCTGCCCCAACCCCCCCCCCAGATCCAGATCCTGATCATTTATTTAAAAAATTCTGCCCCCCTCCCTCTTACCAAAATTCATTGGTGGCAGTGCCAGTGATTGCTGCGCGCGCGTGCACGCAGCCCCCCGCACGCTCCCGGCATCCGGCGTGCACAATGCACTTAAAGGAACCGGATGCCGGGTAGCGATGGGCCGCCCACCCTCCTCCCTGTAAGCTCCCACCCACCAACGAACGGCCGCATCGCTACCGGTGCAGAGAGGGCCACAGAGTGGCTCTCTCTGCATCGGATGCTTTCTAAAGGGTATTGCAGGATGCCTCAATATCGAGGCATCACTGCAATACCCTGAGAGCTGCTGGAAGCGATTGCGATCGCTTCCAGCACTCTCTAAGACAACTGACGTACCAGGTACGTCCATTGTCACTAACTGCAAGTTTTTGCAGGACGTACCTGGTACGTCAGTTGTCATTAAGGGGTTAAACAATTTTTTCAATTTACTTCTAGAAAACCCTTTATCCAAGCTGCCTAGGTCTGGAAAAGATTTGGATTTTGGAATACTTTGAATTTTAGAATATTTCCATCTGTAAAATGGGACGGTTTGGAGAGGGGATACGACCAAGTGTAGACAACAATATCTTATGTTATTTAGGTGATATTTATATGTCATAATACAGCTTATACATGTAACCTAAAGGTAGTTTTATATAATTTTTAATACATTTTATACATAGTTCACTCAGAAAGACAGTACAGTATAGTACTTTAAACAGAAATGTAATATTTATACCTATATCTCATTTGCTGTGTTGTCTTATTGTCCTTTGTTGAAAAATCATGCCTAAGTATGATCAGGAACAGCAATGTACTAATGGGGGATAGCTGCTGATTGGTGACTGCACACATGCCAATTGTCATTCGCTCACCCAATGTGTTCAGCTAGCTCCTGGTAGTGCATTGTTGCACCTTCAACAAAGGATACAAAGAGGATTAAACACCTTTGATAAAAGCACTTTAGAAAGTTATTCAAAAGTGTATGTTCTGTATGAATAATGAAATAAAAATGTGGGGTTTTATGTTTAACAATAACATTTGAAAAATGAAACAAATTTTAACACATTTGTTTGTTTTGAATTTCGTGTGTTTGTACAACATTTTAACATTCGTTTCATGTAATAGTATTTCTAATGCTCTCTTTAAATTTAATATTTTAAATTTGAAAAAATGTAATCAAAACTAAATTCCCTCCCACATGAACTACTGAACTTCTGAATAGTATTTGTTAAATCGAATGGTTCATTCCAAATTTCGAATGTGGAAATTCAATCTAATTATAAACATTTGACAACAAAAGTAACATTCAAAATCAGAAATAACATTTGTTTACTAATTGTTAAGGGGTTTTGGTCCTTATCGACATTCGTTTGTCCAAAACAAATGTCCACGGGACTATTTTTTTTTACCCAACTAATTGTACTTTCAACACATTCTCCCATTCCTTATGTCCCTTTAAAAGAACTCAGCTGAATACTCAAATGTTAAGACAGTTGTAAGGTAAAAGAACAAAGTGAACACTTTACCAGAAACACTGCAAATAAAATAAAAAGCCCCTTTGCCACCACTATCTAAAATAAATTAGTGAAGATAATTCCTGCATGCCCCAGTTCCTCTGCTATTGTGGCAAAGCTCTAGTTTTACAAGATTCTGCAATGGAATACGGCAGTAAGTTATACTCAATAGTGTGGGTGGGGCAGCTTCTTATTGGCTGTACTACCTGCTGTGTAATTAAGACTTTTTTTTACAGATGTAGCTGGTAAACTGACTTCATTGTGTACTACAAGGGTTAAAAAAATAATAAGTAAACATCCTTTTTAAAGTTTTTACTAAGCTTTTACTATTATCTACCATTGGTTTGAACTGATTACAAATCAGTGCAGTATTCTGACCGCTTGTCCTTTCTCTATATTAATAGTAATATGTTATTATACATTCATTATCCATTTTCTCATTGTATCCATTTGTGTAAATAAAATCATGATATAAAGGGACAGTAAAGTCATAATTAAATATTCATGATTTAAACAGAGCATACAATTTTAAACAACTTTCCAAATTACATATATTATTTCATTTGTTTTTGTTATCTTTTGCTGAAAGGTTTATCTAGTTAAGCTTATGAGCAGCAAATAACCTATGTTCTAGCTGCTGATTGGTGGCTGCATATATATATACAGATTGTCATTGACTCACATAAGTTCAGTTAGAAACCAGAAGTGCATTGCTGCTCCTTCAACAAATGATACCAAGAACAGTTGTTTAAAATTGTATGTTCTACCTAAATCATGAAAGAAAAATGTTGGGTTTTATGTCCCTTTAAAGTAAAAACAAATCTAGTCAGTTTCTGTAGTCCTGACAAAAAATACACAAATGGAAATGATATTTTAGCAGATATTTTTGTACATAAAACAGCTACACAGATTTGCTTCTGATTTTGTAAAACAGGGAGTCTGGTATGGTCAACCTTTTCAGTCTGATAGATTTTAAATGCACAACCTTTGAATTTAACTTGTGTATTATTTGATAATTAAAAATTAAGAAAGAAAAACATCTGTTATTTCCAACGCCCCAAACAGAGGCAGGCATAAGTTTGGTAAAACTGCTTAAATACTTATTAAGAACTGGCATTATTTAATAATTAACAAGGAAATTAGTGGTAGCAGAGAAACATTTACTCACTTTTAGATGGACACCTAGCCCAAACAATACCCTAGTGAGGAGTAACTTTATAAGATCTCTTCCATTTGGAAATTGTTTGGCTTCTAAAAAAATAAAGAGAAATTTTCCTTGTGGAAAATGTGTGTTTTGCCCCCTTATCACTAGGTCAAAAATGTTCTCTTCTGGAGGAGGAACCTTCTTATAAGGCACTTTATGTATTGGGACAGAGTGGTGTATCCACTCTATTGTTCTTGCCCAAATTATAAGTTGGAGAAACCAAAAATCATTTAACCCCATAACAACCAAGGACGTACAGGATATGTCCTACAAAAAAGGTCAGTTAATGACCAAGGACGTATTTTATTTATTTATAAAATATTTTACCAGGAAGGATACATTGAGATTTCTCTCATTTTCAAGTATGTCCTGGGTCCACAAAACATTGCAATTGCTACAATAGAGTACAATAAAATACAAAAACAATAATAATACACAATATATGCAAACATTTAACATAGAGCAGGTAGGAAATATATAATCAACCATGAAATGTGCATTCTGTTTTGAGATATGTAGAGAGGGATCTCTTAAAGGATATTAGGCTTGGGGAAGGTTTGAAAGTGTGCGGGAGGTCTTTCCATAATTGTGGTGCTCTGTAGGAAAAGGAGGATCGAGCTGCTTTCTTTTTGTATTGAGGCAAGCTAAATAATGTGCTGGTACTGTATCGGAGGTTATAGGAGATGGGAATAGCTGGGGAGAGCATTCTGCTCATTAAAGGGATGTGGAATAGCAACTAGGGCAAAAAATGCAGAGGAGGAAATGCCTACCAGTGTATTGAAAAAAACATTAAAGGGACATGGAATAGCAACCAGGGCAAAAAATGCAGAGAAGGAAATGCACAGCATTAAATAAATATGCTTTAATGAATTTCCAGCTTAAAGTGAAGGTAATGTTTAACGAATCAGTGGCTGATTTTTAATAATCCTATTAAAACATGGGCACTTTAATCCATCAAACTTTACATTTCACTTGTTTTGTTCAAATACTTTCCTTTTAATCCTGACAGCCACTCCAGCAATTCCCTCTGGCCGTCGGAAGCCTCTTCATAGTCAGATATGACGAATCCGGCTTCCTCCAATCACGGATTTCCCTCTGGGGGAATCATGGCCTGAAGCAATGCCGTGATTGGAGGAAGCCGGATTCGTCATTTTGGACCTGCAAAGAGGGTTTGCGACGGGTGGAGGAAGCGCTGCAGCGGCTGACAGGCTTAAAAGGTAAGTATTTGAACAAAACAAGTGAAATGTAAAGTTTGATGACTTAAAGTGCCCCTATTTTTAATAGGATTATTAAAAACTGGGCACTGATTCCTCAAACATTACCTTAACTTTAAAAGAAACATGATGTCATTGTTGGCGGAGGGTTTAGAGGGATGTAGTCCAATCAAGCCCCAGTAAACAGCAGCCCTGGCAAAGCCCACATTGCAAAAAATTGTAAGATGAAACCGGCGTAGGTGACAGTCTATGTTTGCTACAGAACGGACCATTTAACAACTTTGACTGATGCTTGCTAGATTTCCCGGGTTGTGCTTACAGCTGTTCCCATTACATTTGGTTGACCTAAAACGGATGGATCCTTGAGTGCAGCAAATTGCTGCGGACCGTATTGACATCTATGGCTACTGCATGGAGTGTTCGTGTGTGGGCATTGATATGAGGAGAGCTGTTATGCAAGACAAACAAGTTGCACAAAACACATCAAAAATACATTTAACAGTACAGTTACATTCATATTAATACTATCTGATAAAAATGATTAAAAAAACAAATCACATTAAAAAGTTATAAGTGCTTAAATATATGAGGTCTCAGGTGTTTTAACACAGAGATACATATATAATTACACATATAAATACATGCGTGCACACTCACACATACATATATATACTGTATATATATATATGTATGTATAGCACGTGAGTATGGGTGTTAAGTTTTTCCAGTTTTCACGCTCCATTGATGAGAGAATATGTTAATGCGGGTTCGATATTCGAAGTTCATCTTACTTACAACTTGTAATACAAGAGCAATCTGATGCATGCAAAAAAATCCTACTAAGTTAAAGTTAATGCACGAGCTGGAGTGCAAATAGCACTCCACTCATAATCTAGCCCTTTGTGAACACAGCAACACTGAGGTATGATTGATGTTTTTTTTCTAGCTTCCTGCCCAATTGACATAGGAACTGATATTAAAATTAACAACTGGGAGGCTATTACAATTCTAGTGAGGCCAGTATTACCATGTGCACGTTTTGGGCTTGCCTGTATATGACAGAGCACTAACTTAACTAATATGCTGCAGTAACTTTCTAAAACCACCGGCACCCTACATCGCTAATACTAAACTAAAACTATTAACCCCTAAACCACAAAACACCCACATCACTAAATTAAACTATTAACCCCTAAACCTACCTTTAAATAATTAAAAACTTACCTGTGAAATAAAAAAAACCTAAGCTTAAACTATAAATAAACCTAAATTTAAAAAAACTAATATTACAAAAAAAACACTAAGTCTAAAAAAAAACCTAAGCTACCCATTGCCCCCAAAGGGGCATTTGTATGGACATTGCCCTTAAAAAAATAAAAAAAAATAAAACTAACCTTAGAAAAGTTCCTGAAGTCATCCAGGCGGCGAGAAGTCTTCATCCAGGCGGCGACATGAGAGCTGCTTAAATTCTATTAGCTGTTCAAATCAGCCAATAGGATTTAAGTAGCTCTCACCCTATTGGCTGATTTGAATTTTTCAGCCAACAGGAATGCAACAGTACCCCAATTTAAAAAGCGGACCTTGCATTTAAGCTTCAGTGTGCGGCGGAGATCGCATAAAGAGGGGACTCCGCACTGGATGTTGTCGTCGCTGCCGGTCCTGGTCATCTCCGTGCCGCCACAGCTCCATGCCATCGGGATGAAGATAGAAGATGCCCCCACGATGGATGAAGATGTCGCCGCCTGGATGAAGACTTCTCGCCGCTTGGATGAAGATAGATGTCCGGACTCCGGACTTCAGGAACTATGAGTACATTTTTGGGGGTTAGTGTTAGTTATTTTTGTTTTTTGGGGGGTGTTTTTTTTTTTAGATTAGGGATTTTTTTTATTTTTTAATGGGCGCAAAAGAGCTGATTGTCTTTTTAAGGGCAATGCCCATACAAATGCCCCTTTAGGGGCAATGGGTTAGATTAGAATTAGGTTTTTTTATTTTTGGGGGTTAGTTATGTGGGGGGTTTTACTTTGAGGGGGGACTTTGTAATTTTTGTAGGTAAAAGAGCATTTTAACTTAGGGCAATGCCCTACAAAAGGCCTTTTTAATGGCATTTGGTAGTTTATTGGTAGATCAGGTTTTTTTTTATTTTGGAGTGGCTTTTTTGTTTTTATAGGGCTATTAGATTAGGTTAATTTTTAGGATTTTGGATAGTTTTGTTTATTTTTTGGTAATCTTAGTGTTTTTTTTATTTTTTGTAATGTTAGTGGGGGGTTTTGGCAATGTTAGATTGTTTTAATCTTTTCTAATTTTAGTGTTTGTTTGGTTATTGTAATGTTAGGTTTTTTATTTTTTTTGTAGTGTTAGGATTTTTTAATTTTGTAACTTAGGTTTTTTATTTTTATTTTTTTATTTTTTAAATAGTAATATTAGGTTAATTTAAAGTTCAATCTTATTTTTTTTAATTTCACAGGTAAGTTTTTATTTATTTTAAGGTAGTTATATTGTAAGTCTAATTTAAAGTTAGGGGTGTCAGGTTTAGGGGTTAATAGTTTAATTTAGTGTGTCGCGATGTGGGGTCTGTAGTTTAGGGGGTTAATAGGTTTATTTAGTGTTGGCAATGTGGGGGGGCGGCGGTTTAGGGGTCAATAGGTTTATTTAGTATTGGCGATGGGGGGGTCGGCGGCTTAGGGGATAATAAGTTTAATTAAGTATTTGTGATGCAGGGGTGGCGGTGTAGGGATTAATATGTTTACTATAGTAGTAGCGATGTGGGTGCTGGCAGTTTAGGGGTTAATAGATTTATTATAGTATTTGCAATGTGGGAGGATGGCGGTGTAGGGGTTAATAGGTACTTTATGGGTGTTAGTGTACTTTGTTACATTTTTGTTATGAGTTTTGTGAACCATTTTTGTTTAAAAAAATCCATAACTACTGGTCTTTGATCGCGGAATGGATCGTTGTAGTATAAGCTATAACGCTAGTGTTATAGCTGGACTGCACAACCTGTAATACGGGAGACCGCAAAATTCCACACTCAAAAGTCATTTTTTGAGTGCGGAATGGAGAGTTGCGTAAAGGCTAAAATGCTAGCGGTATAGCCGTACCGCCGCCACTTGTAATACGGGAGACCTGCATATTCCTCGCGCAATGGCCAATTTTTCAGTGGTATAGCCGTACTGCAACACTTGTAATTTTGGTGAATTTTAGGTAGAGCGGGCATTTATAAACTGCCAACCCTTTGTGGCCTAATCATTATTATACTTTATTTATAATGCTGCACTACTGTCCATGGGTACAATTGATATAAGTAAAACAATGATGCACTACTTGTAAGAGACAAGAAAAAATTTGACAAACAAATACATAAGGAATTTCGGCCCTATTTCCATTAAAATCTAGAAGGGTAGGAGGGTGAGAAACAGGAGGTGAGGACTGCAAGGGTAAGAATGATTTTGTTGGATGGGGCAATTATTATGTAGATGGAATTAATTTGTTACTGAGTTGGGTGGTATGCTTCCCTAAACAAAAATGTCTTTAGGGAGTGTTTAAAAGAAGGCATATTAGGGGAAAGTCTGACAGCGCAAGCAAGTTCCAGTGGTTTGGTGCCACATGAGAGAAGTCTTGCAGTCTAGCATGGGAAGAGGTGATAATAAAAGATGCAAAGAGCAGGTCATTGTTGGAACTTAGGGGTGGGCTGGAGTATATTTGTTGATTAGTGAGGACAAGCAGTTGGGAGCGGCATTGGTAAAGACTTTATAGGTCAGCGTGAGCATTTTGAATTTATTTCTGCTGTGAATGGGGAGCCAGTGAAGGGACTCACAGAGAGGTGCAGCAAATATAGAGCAGCTGGAAAGGTGGATTAGCATGGCAGAGGCATTTAGAATGGATTGAAGGGAGGAGTGGCGAGAGAGAGGAAGGCCAATTAGTAGGTCATTGCAGTAGTCAAATTGGGAGTGGATTAGTGGCTTAATGGTGTCAGCACTAAGAAACTGATGTATTTTGGAAATATTACGTAGGTGGTTGTGACAGAATGAAGAGAGCAATTGGATGTGGGAACAGATTGGAGTCAAGTGTGACTCCGAGGAAGTGGACTTGGAGTGATGGGGAGATAGTGATGCCATCGACAGTGATAGATATGTTAATCTTTAAGTGGTAAATAGCCATCCAGAAAGAAATGCCAGATAAGCAGTCACTGATAGGAGAAAGGGCAGAGACAGAGAGCAGGAGAGGTAGATCTGTGTGTCATCAGCATAGTTGATAGTTGAAGCCATAGTTGCTGATAAGTTTACCCAGTGAAGAAGTATATATAGAGAAAAGAAGAGGACCCAGGACAGAGCTTTGATGTACTCCAACGGACAGAAGCATTGAAGAGGAGGAGTCGCCAGTAAATGACACAGAAAATGATCTGTTAGAAAGATGAGAGTGGATCCAAGAGAGAAAAGTGGCACAGAGACCAAGAGAGCTGAGAGTCTGTAGAAGGAGGGGGTGGTCAGCTGAGAGGGCAAGTAAGATAAGTATGCAGTGGTGGCCATTACTTTTCACAGAAAGAAGATCATTAGTAAATTTGTTGAGGGCAGTTTCAGTTGAGTGTTGGGGACAGAAGCCAGATCGTAGGGCATCAAGCAAAAAGTTGGAAGACAGAAAGTAAGTTAGGCGGTCGTAAACTCGTTTTTCCAGGATTTTTGATGTTAGTGGAAGCAGTGATACGGGCCAGTTGTTTGCAGGGGAATAAAGGTCCAGGGAGGGTTGTTTTGCATATGAGAGTGGCTTTTGCATGTTTGAAAGAGATGGGAATTAACTGGTAGAAAGGGAAGACAGAGAGGCTATATATTCTGGATGTGCATTACTTGTTATGAATATTTTGTGCTAAATAAATTTGTAACAGATTTTTGTAAAAGATTGCTGAATTCCATGTCTATTTGAGAAATCTTTGGATTTAAGATTGATTTCTCTTTCTTTCTTAATTTTTATGTTCATATTTTTAAGGGTCAGCACCACTATATGATATGTAGAGCTTTGGTTTGCCCATTATGGCCTAGATTACAAGCAGCGCAGTATATTTATTTTTCACGATTGTGAGAGATTAATGCGCTAGTCGGGTTGCACTGGTATTACAAGTTTTAAAAAAATGTATTTTGCGCTAGTGATAGTCCAAATTGCGCTTAAAGTAGAAAATCGAAAATTGCAATCTCGTTTTCGCACTCCCCCATAGAAGTCAATGAAGAAAAAAATGGGAAAAAACACCCACTTTCTCGTGCAAACACTATAGCAATTTCTCAATTGCGCTAACCCGACATGAAAATAGGAATATTTCTTATTCCAATGTTCTTAACATAACAGAATATGTTCTAATTATTCATAATTAAATATTTCTACATATCTGATGTTTTTTTAAACAAATATATATATTTATACCAATACATATAGATGATTATGTATAGGTATATATATAATATATATATATATATATATATATATATATATATATATATATATATATATATATATAAAATATAAACACAGATATATATAGGAATATCTATTTAAAAATACATAGAACAGGTTCTGCTATGTGCAGGACATTGGAATGTGAATTATTTACAGTAAATACATAGTTAAAGATATCTATATACATACAAATACATATTTAGCAATGTATCTGTATGTATCTCTATGTTAAAGTACTTAGGCGGCTTTTTTTTTTCTAACACCCGAGATCTCATATCTTTGAGTCGTTTATAATATTTATTTGTAATCATTTTTATTTGACAGTGTTATTATGAGTGTAACTGTACTTTGTAGTGTATTTTTGATGTGTTTTGTGACACTTTTTTGTTTCAGAAAACATTCAATCCGTTAAGGATTGAAGCATAAATTGCAATTGCACTAGCACAATCGCGATTACGCTCATCTTCTAATAGCGCAATTATTACTGCTCGTGAAAAGCAGATATCGTTAGCGCACTATTTGCACCTCACTTGTTATCTAGCCCTCTGCATTTTTGGCTTTCTTTTGTGAAGGCTAATTACATTAAATAACTGTTTTTCTTACATTTAAATTAGGTAAACATGCAGTTAAAAAGATATACAGCTTTTTTTATTTTTATTATTAAGCAGCTTTTCTAGAACGGATTCACAAAATAATACACAACTAATACAAAAGTTTTCAATACCTACATAGCATTTCAAAGTGATGCATACACTCTATAACTGCCTGAAATGTTTAATAAAATAGTTGATTTTAGTCTAAAATTTCTAAGTAGCCCTAATTTCCCAGCTAGTTTCCAAGATTTAAATCCTTGAATCGTAAGAAGGTTAGCAAAATACAGTACAGAGCAACAAGCTTTTCAATCAAGCAGTATATTCTCTTAGAAAAAAATTCAGATAAAAGAAACACTAAGTCAGCGGCTCTCTGGTAATAGGATAAAAAATATGAAAATAAACTATATGCACATTATCATATAAAGTGGATATCAAGTCACTGATAAACTAACAATGGAGGTTTTGTATATAAGATCTTGCTATAACAAAAAATATAATCTCCAATATATATTGATTTTTAAGCTGTACTGCTTGCTAAGTGGATGTGTGCCACAATATAGATACTATACAAGCTGCGCAAATATAATAAGCAACCATTATTCTTTGTTCTCTGGCTTCTTCTTCAAGCAGAATATCATAGATATTAACCATCTACCCCAAATGCCAACTAGCTACAAACTGTATTACTCTGCTCAGTCATCACGATCCATAATTGTTGTATTTATTAATTCTCCCAAGATGCTCCCTTTTAAAAACAACTACACAATAACCGTCATGGTAGTTATGTTAAAGAAAGATATAATCTTAAAACAGAATTTGCCATAGAATGTTTAACTATATATAATAAAAGAACTTTGCAATGTGCCATCATTATGAATTGTGCCTGCTTGACCCCAGCAGTTGTCGACTACCGTCCACCCAACTCATGAATCACGAAATGTCACACCTACAAAATAAATTGACAGTACACCATCTTACTGTAAGTAACAATGACAGCAGCTTTATTAAACACATATGAATACATGTAACCACATAACACAGTGAACTTCAATGTTAAAATTATTTAATACAATCTGTCACTCAGCCATATGCTTTCCACTCTTAGGACCCCATGCCCCAAGAGATAACCCTTTAATTCCTTTAGGGAAGACCCCATTACCTTTTCATTATCTGGCTGAGCAACACCAATAGGAGGGCAGACACCCCACCAAAAGCTGGGCTGAACCTCAGCCCAGCTCTGCCACCACCTTTTAGATGTTCTTCTGCAAATCCATCAAAAATAACCATCACCTTACTTTATTGAGATGCACTCCATCTCTCAAGTAAAAATCCTCATCCCTTTCTTCCAAATCATTATGCTAAACTTAATCCCACCAAATTTACTCACCACATCCCCAATGAAACAATTCACCTTTTTTCTACTGCCTTCCAATTTAGAAATACCCCAAGTTGAGCGCCATACAATGTGAGGCATCATACTGGAACAAAAAAGAACCAAATGATGAAATTAATGAGCCAGCCTCTACAAATCCCTCTTTTTAATTTTCACCAATCCCTATTGAGGCATAAAGCCCAAATCATTACCCCCCCCCCCCCACACACACACACACACACACACACACACATGAATTAATAAAACATTAGGGAGCAGGACATCCTAGAGTAATCCACAACTTTTAACAGTACCTGATACCAACTGAGTTTGCACTCAAATCATTTCACCACCACCTTACTTTATTCAAAACCCTACTGCAGACCATTATCTCACACTGCTGCCACTCTTATTCTTCAATACACAAACAAATGCCCAATAATCACCATAACAATTGGTCCTGAAACAACAATAACAGAAAATTAAAGAACAACAAGGTTAGGACATGCATAAGACTTAAACTGCTTAGATTACTAGCTCTCAATTCTCTTGACAACACCCTCATTCAGACCCAAACACACTTCTTGAATCCTAAATGAGTGAGACCCAAATTTACTTGGCTCCAGTCCCACCCTGCTTATACTTTTCCTCAATAGAGCCACAAACTGAATCTGCAGCAATGAAGAACAATTTCTATGTAATAACAAAGACCAACTCACCTGGGGCCGAGCCATCAAATACTGCCTCACTTTTATACATGGATACACAACTGAATCAAAGGGGAACAGCTAAATCATATGACCCCTACAAAACTAATCAGATTTAAATCTCCTGAGATACTTTGAAATATAAGAACCCAAATATATAACTTATTTGCTCTATAAACAACCAATATCCATGCGGGTCAAGCTCACTAGCTCATGTATTTTTAAGGCACCAAAAATACCAATACAAAAGCAACTGTAAATAAACAGGACTCAAATGCCCCCAAACACACTTCAGAAAGTGATTCCACCAATCTCTCTAGCAAATTAAATTGAGTGCCTACAATCCTAACACACCCTACCACTCCTAAGCCCCTTTATTGACTGGTGCACTGCAAAAAAACTGTAATGTCTGATTGATCCCTCCATCTAAACAAAAACTCCAAAGCAGCAAGATTAAGTACCACCCTTGTAGAAGACACCCCCTTCTCATGACAAGTCCCAATTCAAAAAAGAGGAGAAGCAGCTGGAGCCTTTGTTGCATTCATCTTATTTCTTACTAAAGAACATATCTCCTGACTGCAAATCTTGACATTCTGCATCCTGCAACGGAGGTCAGTTGCCATCAAAGCATAAAGAGACTTTCTTCTACCTGGGAAGAAAAAAGAACCGGAGACCTGAAAAAGACCGTAGTCCATACTGATTGATTGTATTGGGACACCGCAACCTACGAAAGTTTTCAGGACCCACAGCTATTACTAATAGCATTCCTCTATCACCAGGTACCAGTCTTATTCCTGTACTTTCATATCTGCCTAAAGAATATTTGGGAACGCTGTACACTAAGGAATTAGAGCTATTACTAATAGCATATCATTAATCATCATTTGGTGGTATTTTGTATACCTTTCTGAATTATCCTATAAGATCGTTCTTAAGGCAAACCAAAAATCTACATCATTGTCCTCAACGGAGTCTGCCACTTGCTATAAGTAGTATTGAGATACACTACTTTCAAAGGTACATTTTAATAGGTGTCATTTCAAGGCACTTTTAAGGAAGCTTTTCCTTTGATGTCCAATAATTAGCCGGTTTTCCAGTGACTCTTTTTTAACTTTATCCACTGCAGTGCGATATATTTATTTTACTATTTGCACAGATACCTGCTAATTAAGTAATTTTTTATGTTTGCATTTTAAATACCGTATGAGCTCATATGTATCAATATTGTATTTGATTGTATTGCATTTTGTATAACAGTATTTTTTAACAATGTTATAAATTTCAATATTTTGTTTATTTACCCTTGCTTTCTGCTTGTCATTAATTTAGATTTTTCTAGTTTATGAATTTATTTCGTTATTAAATTATTCATTTTAGAAGACACACTTCTTTCTATCTATCCTAATTGCACTAAGCACATATACATGTTTGCACAACCACAAAGTTTTCAAAATAATTTTATGAAATAATTTTTTGACAAGATTTTTTTGAACATATAACAGCTCCCCTTCACCTGTCCTTACCACAAGTCCCAATCCACCACAACAAAACTGCTATCCCCAGAGACTCAGGTACCAAACCCTGGCCCACAACTACCAAATGAGGCCATTCATCCCAAACCTGACTATAGGAATGCAATATTGCAAGTGCCAGAGACTATTCCACCAACTATCTACAGAGGCTATCCTAATTCCCATTGGAATGCTGGGCACTTTCTTCTTGATTGTGCAGCACATCGGGCAATTTCATGGAAATAATCCCACTGCCATAGAGTAAGAGAATCTTCAATATCATTACAACTCCCTGGATATTTAGCCCTACACTGCACAATCAGCTCCAAGCCCTGCAACACAAGCACCCGCAAAAGTCTGATGACTGGAAGTGATAAAGTGGAAAGTGAATTAATGGCTAAACCACTTTGATTGTCAGACAAAAACATAACATGACTATTCCCAAATTTCTGACCCCACACACAGAATGAAACCACTATTGGAAACAAGTCAAGCAAAACCAAATTTTGCACCAAACCAGACTGAGACCAATTATCCACCCAATGAGCACACCACTCGCCTCTGAAAAAAGCTCCAAATCCAACAGCCCCAGCCACATCTGTAAACAGTCCCAAATCAGACGCTAAAGCCCTAGCCTTCAGAAACTCCTTCCAGACCTTTATAACCTCCTTCAAGCCCATAATAAGGCAAATTAAATTATTAGGACACTTTTAACCTTTGCAGCGGCCATTGATAGCCATCTGCAAAAAAAAATGTATCCAATAATTATAATTCTGCATGCAAAATTCAGTTTCCATACCAATGATTGGGTTTCAATGTTACATTCTTGGCAGCCAAGCACCGCCATATGTTCCCCAACAGGCTCTCCACTTTGTCCCTTGACAGACAGAATTCCATGCATACTGTGTCAATGGTAATCCTTAAAAAACTAACACCTAGATTACAAGTTTTGCGCTGCCATTACAAGTTTTTGAAAAGCCGCATTGTGCGTGTTATATGGTGGCGATGAGCTCTTTACCGAACAAAATCCAAGGGCTGCTTTGACATGCTCCTGCACGCTTTCCCCATAGACATCAATGGGGAGAGCGTATTAGAAAAAAACTAACACCTGAAGCGCGGAATGGTGATCACCGTAACGCAACCCCATTGATGTCTATGGGGAAAAAAATTATGTTTAAACCTAACACTCTAACATAATCCCCAAGTCTAAACACCCCTAATCTGACGCCCTCAACATCGCCGACACCTAAATAAAGTTATTATCCCATAATCTGCCGCTCCCGACATCGCCAACACCAAAATAAACGTATTAACCCCTAATCTGCTGTTCCCGGTATCCCCGCCACTATAATAAAGTTATTAACTCCTATTCCCCAGCACCCCAACATCACGACACTATAATAAAGATATTAATCCCTATCCTGCCGCTCCCCGACATCGCTGCCACTAAATAAAGTTATTAACCCCTAAACCTCTGGCCTCCCACATTCCTGCCACTAAATAAACCTATTAACCCCTAAATTGCCAGCCCCCCACATCGCAAAAACTAAATTAAACTATTAACCCTTAAACCTAACAACCCCGTTACTTTAAATTAAAACTTACCTGTGAAATTAAAAACTAACAATTAACCTAACATAACTATTAGACTAAAATTAAAAGAACTACAAATTAAATAAACTAAATTACACATTTAAAAAAACTAACACTACTAAAAAAAATTAAATCTAAAAATACAAAAAAATAAAAAAAATACTAAATTACAGAAAATAACAAACACTAAATTACAAAAAATAACAAACACTAAATTACGAAAAATAAATTAAATTATCCAAAATAAAAACAATTACACCTAATCTTATAGCCCTATAAAAATAAAAAAAGCCCCCAAAATAAAAAAACCTAAGCTACAAAAACTACTAATAGCCATTAAAATGCCCTAAAGAAATCAGCTCTTGTCCCTGTAAAAAAATGCAAAGACCCCCAACAGTAAAACCCACCACCCAACCAACCCCCCAAAATAAAAAACCTAACTCTAACAAAAACCTAAGCTACCCATTGCCCTGAAAAGGGCATTTAGCTCTTTTGCATTGCCCATTTAGCTTTTTAAGAAAGCCCAAACCCTAATCTAAAAAAAAAAATCCCACCCAAAAAAAGTAAAAAAAAAACCTAACACTATCCCCCGATGATCCACTTACAGTTTATGAAGTCCAGACATCCAGGCAGCGAGAAGGCTTCATCCAGGCGGCAAGGTCTTCATCCATCCAGGCGGCATCTTCTATCTTCATTCAGGCGGCATCTTCTATAATCATCCCGGCGGCGTCTTCTATGTTCATCCCGGAGGCGCGTTAATTATTAGTTTAAACTTAGGTTTTTTAATTTCACAGGTAAGTTTTTATTTATTTTAAGATAGGGATATTGTAATTTTAATTTAAAGTTAGGGGGTTGTTAGGTTTAGGGGTTATTAGTTTAATTTTGTTTTTTGCGATGTGGGGGCTGGCGGTTTAGGGTTTAATAGGTTTATTTAGTGGCGGTGATGTGGGAGGCCAGAGGTTTAGGGATTAATAACTTTATTTAGTGGCGGAAATGTCGGGGAGTGGTGGAATAGGGGTTAATAGCTTTATTATAGTGTGGGCAATGTTGGGGTGCGGGGGAATAGGTGTTAATTACTTTATTATAGTAGTGTTGATGTCGGGGAGCAGCGGAATAGGGGTTAATATATTTTATTAGTGGAGGCGATGTCAGGAGTGGCAGATATGGGGTTGATAAGTTCAATTTAGTGTTTGCGATGCGGGAGGGCGGCAAAATAGGCGTTAATAGGTAGTTTATGGGTGTTACCATACTTTGTAACAGTTTAGTTATGAGTTTTGTGTAACAGTTTTGTTGTGCAAAACTCATAATTACTGGTCTCAGATAGCGGAACGGATCGTGTCGGTATAGGCTGGAACGCAAGCATTTTAGCCTCACCGCACAACCTGTAATACCAGCACTATGGAAATCCCATGCACAAACGTCATTTTTTGAATGCGGGATTGACGTTGCGTTACAGGCTAAAATGCTTGCGGTATAGCTTTACCAACAAGACTTGTAATGGCTGCGTTATGGTTTTTTACGCTGAAATGGCCATTTTTTCAGCGTTAAAACCGGAACGCAAAACTCATAATCTAGGTGATAGTTTTGTAGCTCAGATTTTCTCATTTCAATAGGTATTCTTAACATTTTTTTTGTGTGGTGCGGTACCTGGGCCCACAAAAAGGAAATCATCCAGGTGGTGAATGACTGATGCATCACCGGACACCTTGGTGACCACCCTGCTGAACAACCAAACAACTGATGTGATACCAGATATGCAGGCAAAAGACAAAAGGCTGATGCTATGTCCACCTTTGCTAATAAGGCCTAGCATCCTGCTTGTCTCACCAGACTCATAACCTTATGAAACGATGCATAAGACAAAGAATTTTGTTTATCTGCAAGTTCGGTTAGGCTGAATATTCGGATAGGAATTTTATTTGAAACGCAATTTGTTCAATTACATAACAGCCTATTGGGAAGCTTGCAAACCATTCCTTTTAGCAACAAAATTACACTTCTAGGAAATGTTAACAATTCAAAGAATGATTGCTTACTGGGATACGGGAACATACAGGAACTAGAAAAAAATTTACAAAGTGAATTCAAAGAATAAATCGAAATAATTACAGTAATAATATAAATTATTCACTAGTACTACCTTTTCCTCCACACTAATTTCTCCCCCATCCAACCATTCACTTCCCACCACTACAACTGTTCCGTACAATTTTTTTAAATTAAACTCTCTCATCCGTTTTTAAATCCCTCATGCTAAAGAACCCACATTCCTAACTTTTTCAAACACATGCTCCATAACAATTTTTTAGTTACTATTTATTTAGCTTGGAGACTCAAAGAAGGGCAGTAGCAAGAGAGGCTACACCAGCAGGCAGCAGACTTACTGAACTAGGTAGGCCTATGACCACAGTACATGTGTTTACTAGAGTTCCTTGGATACAGCGGCTAGAGGTTCCCTGTGGATTAGGCATTGATGGATGATGACCACCACAGAGCAGAAAGGGCAGGAGTGGCAGCAGCAGAATTACTGAACTTTTTAGGCCTCCAGTACTCAAACCCTAAAAATATACATTCAAGAGAGAAGGACAAGGACGTGCTTAGAGACCCCTGGACACAGCAGGTAACAGTTTACTACAATTTTTTACTTTAACTGATGACCACCACAAGGCAGGAAGGGCAGGAGGAGGAGTAGAAGCAGCAGGCTGCAGCGTTAGTGAACTAGGTAGGTAGACCTTACAGTACATAAAACACAAAATTACACCTCCAGGGGAGGAGAATGAGGAATACATTTCTAGAACCCCTTGGACACAGCGGCTAGCAGTTTATAAAGGATTTGGCAATGAGAGATGATGACCACCACAAAGCAGGATCAGGAGTGGCAGCAGAAGTTACGGTAGGCCACACTAATTGTGTAAAAAAAATAATGAATGATTCTGCACATAAAGGGTTAAACTTTAATTAACCCCCCAACAAAGGCAGGAGGCTTACATAGCAGGCACAGCTATGCCCCCAACGCAATATAAATGTGCAGCCGCACTAGCTGCGAGAAAAAAAATGATTCTGCAAACAAAGGGTTAAACTTTAATTAAAACTTTTTCCCCCCAACAAAGGTAGGAGGCCTACCTAGCAGTCACAGCTATGCCACCAATGCAATATAAATGTGCAGTTGCACTAACTGTAAGAAAAAAAAAAGATTCTACACACAAAGGGTTAAAAGTAAATTAACCCCCCCCCCCCCTTAACAAAGGCAGGAAGCCTACCTAGCAATAACAGATATGCTCCCAATGCAATATAAATGTGCAGTTGCACTAACTGCAAGAAAAAAAGTAAATGATTTTGCACACATGAAGAGGAACCTCCACGCCGCCAAGGACTGCCGCAGTTGAGGACCGCCGCAGTTGAGGATCCAGGCATCGGGAACACAGCTCTGCACCTCGGTTTCACGCCGCCTTCACTCCGGATGAAGATAGAAGATGATGAATCTGTCTGGAAAAAGACCTTCTGCGCCGGACTTCAGGAACAGTGAGTACCTATTTTAGGTTTAGGCGTTTTTATTTTAATTTTAGGGGTGTTTTTTTTTTAGATTAGGGTTTTTTTGGGCTTGAAAAAGAGCTGATTGCCCTTTTAAGGCCAATGTCCATACAAATGCCCCTTTAGGGGCAATTGTTAGTTAGGTTTTTTTTATTTTGGGGGGTTTGGTGGGTGGGTGGCTTTTTCTGTTAAGGGGGACTTAGTATTTTTTAGAGGTAAAAGAGGTGTTTAACTTAGGGCAATGCCTTCACAAGGCCCTTTTAAGGGCTATTGGTAGTTTAGATTAGGGGGTGTTTTTATTTTGTGAGGGCTTTTTTATTTCCATAGGGATTAGGTATAAATTGATCATTTTGTTTACTTTTTCTGTAATGTTAGACTTTTTTTATTTTTTGTAATTTAATGTTAGTTTTTTAATTTTAATTGTAATTTAGTAGTAATTGGGGTTAATTTAGGGAGTGTTAGCTTAGGTGGCTTAGTAATTAAATTAGTTATTTGCTTGTGGGGGGTTGGCAGTATAGGGGTTAATATATTAATTACGATTATAGCGATGTGGGGGTTTGGCGGTTTAGGAGTTAATAGGTTAATTAGGGTTATTGTGATGTTAGTGTTTGACGGTTTTGGGGTTAATAGGTTAATTAGGTTTAATTGTGATGTGGGGGGTTGGGTGGTTTATGATTTAATTGGTTAAGTAGGTTTTTTGCGATGTGGTGGTTTGCGGTTTAGGGGTTGTCATGAGATGCAGGACACATGCAGGACACAGCAAAGATGATAAAACTCTATTTTATTGTAGAGCATGGAAACACACATCTGGTAGCATTGATTTCACTAAGTAACTGGAACGCAGACAAACGGACCTAAGCCCCACCCCCAATCTGGTGACTTCCCTTCCCATTCTCATCACATCTTCGACATTTTCAAAGGACGAAGCATACATTTATTTTTTCATTTGAATATAACAAATAACAAGGTATACAACAACAGTTTTGTATAGTATATAACAAATAACAAGTTACAGAAAATATAAACAACATGAATAACATCCTGACTTGAACATCGTGGTAGACTACCCTAGTCCACAGTAATCATGGGATTATTCTGCCCATACTTCTGGTCACTGTTCTAACTAAAGTTAATCCCGATATCGGGCCGGAAGTTTCACCACTTTTAAGCTTGATGTAACTCTACATGAACTGTCCTCTGATACAGAAGAAGGTGATTGCGAGTCTGCTGGAGACAAAGATATATCCCCGCTGTGATCTTGCTGAGGGGAAGGCACCCCTTTTAAAACAGGGGATCCCACCGGCGGTGGTACTGAGGCATCCAGTTCCAAACTCTCAGGTACAGGTTGAAGATGTTTTTGATTATGGTGTGTAACTGTCCCTCCATCAGTAAGGACTACATAAGACCTTGGTTCTGGAGAGCGTCCAATTACCGTAGCAGGCATCTCTGGCATCTTAGGGGTGTTTTGTCAATATCATAGGAGTTGATTAGAGGGACTAGCAGTTTATGATCAGTCTCCAGACTAAATTTCTCTAAACCCACTAGGTAACGCTGAAAGTGCTCACAGGCCCAAGCTGCGGCCAGGCACTTTTTCTCAATTTGACTCAGCCGCTGTCAGTGTGCGGGAACAGTAGGCGATGGGCTGTAGTTTGTTTTCATTCAGCTGCAGGAGGGCGGCCCCTAATCCATAACTGCTCGCATCAGCACTAACCACAGTCATTTTGGAAGGGTTGTAGAACCCCAACACTGGGACAGACCCCAGCAGGGACTTGACCTGCATTAAAGATTCTTCCTGTGAAGGTCCCCAGACCCAGGCAACATATTTCTTTAGCAACTCTGTGATAGGGTGTAGTATTGTGTATAAATCTGGAAGAAACCTGCCCACATAATTTACAAGGCCCAATTTTTGTCTCAGCTCATCTACATCAGAAGAACTTTTCATCTGTTCAATAGCACAAATTTTCTCGGGGTCTGGCTTGATGCCATCCCCATTGATGATATGCCCAAAGTAACATAACTCAGCTTTCCTAAAATGGCATTTCTCTTTGTTTAGCTTCAGCCCGGACTCTCTGATAGTCTGCAACACACAGCTCAATCGCTGATCATGTTCCTCCAATGTATACCCATACACTAAGATGTCATCCATGAGGACTGCCATGCCCACGTGGTCTCTTAGGAGAGAACTCATTTCTCTTTGGAAAATTTCAGGAGCAGAGGATATCCCGAAGAAGAGTCTGCAAAAGCAAAACCGACCTACCGGTGTAATGAAGGTAGTCAGTTTGCGGCACTTTGAATCTAGAGGTATCTGCTAGAAGCCGCTAGAAGCATCCAATGTAGAGAAGAACTTCGCCCCAGCCGATTTCGGAGCTATGTCTTCAAGTGTTGGCAGCACATATCTCTCTCTCGTCACCGCCTCATTCAGCCTTTTCAAGTCTACACATATGCGTACCTTCCCGTTTTTCTTTGCAACAGGCACAATGGGAGCACACCAGTCAGTTGCTTCAACAACCTCTCCAATAACCCCCATATTCTTCATATGCAGAAGCTCCTTCTCCACTTGAGGCATGAGCGGGAACAGAATTCTATGGGGAGTGGTAATGCTGTATGGGACTGCATCACCTTTAAGTGATATACGGACTGGGTTGCAATTCAGTAGGCCCAATTCACCAAACATATCTTCTGAGATTTAATTCACTCTGGCTATGAGGCCCAAACCACAGGCTGCTTTTCTGCTCAATAAGTTGTTAACACACTGACCTCAAATCACATGCACCGACATGGTGAATTTCTTTTGCTTGTACACGCAGCTAGCAAGAAATTTCCCCGCACAATCAATGCGGCCACCAGGACTATGGACTTTTGTTGTAACTTTTGCCAGCTGGGGCTGTCGAGGCAGTTTCATGAATGCTGCAAGAGACATTACAGTGTCAATCTTAAAGGCAACTTTGTCTCCCATTACAGTGAGAGTAACCCTCCAATCATCTTCTGAACCCGGCCGTTCAACAACAGACCCCACAAAGGACACTTCTTGACCCTCCTGGTCGCTATCCACCTGCATCTCCTTAATATATTCAGTCTTACACACCACTTCAAAATGGCCCATCCTGTTACATTTTCTACATCTTTTGTCTTTAGCATGGCATATGACACTTTGATCATGGGCACGGTTACACCGTGTGCATCGGGCATGCTGCGCCCATCCACTTCTGGGCCTATCTGCTGCCCTTGGTCTATTGCTCACACTGTGCCTTTCACTAGCAGCTCTCCTAAACTGCTGCACTTCATCCACAATACTCTCAGACCTCAGATCAGCACTTTGCTTTTTCACCAGTTCACTCTGGCAGGCCATCCTAATAGCCTCATCTAATGTTAAATCAGACTCTAAGTGTAGCTTCAGTGAGACTTCAGCATCTGCAATTCCTATGAATATTCTGTCTCTGATTTGCTCTTCTTTAGCAACACCAAACTCACAGAATTCAGCTAGTTCATACAGGCTGCGCACAAATGACTCCACAGATGCTCCCACACGCTGAGCACGTTTGTGAAAACAAGCTCTCTCATGAATCACATTTCTTTTGGGCACAAAGTGGGCACTGAGTTTATTCATAACTATTTAAAAGTCAAATTCTTCCTCTTCTTGGAAAGTAAAGGCATTGAACACTGGCTCCACATCTTTCCCTATAGAGTATAATAGAGCATTAACTTGTACTTCACCACTCTCCTTGTCCAGCTTGGAAGCAATCCTGAAGCGTTGAAACCACTGATGCCATGTGGGCCAAGCTGCAGGCTGAGAGAAATCAAAAGGCTCAGGTGGGGTAAACTTTGACATCGTCATCGATCAGGAAACAGAAGCGCAGGCAAGAACTTCTGACACCATGTCATGAGATGCAGGACACAGCAAAGATGGTACAACTCTATTTTATTGTAGAGCATGGAAACACACATCTGGTAGCATTGATTTCACTAGGTAACTGCGACAAAGACAAACGGACCTAAGCCCTGCCCCCAATCTGGTGATGTCGCTTCCCACTCTCATCACATTTTACTGCCCTTGCACTTAGGTAGTAAGGATGATGTATTTTACATTTATAATACCCAGGTAACAAGGATGAGGTGTTTTACTGTCCAGACACCCAGGTAGTAAGGATGTGGTGTTTTACAGTCTAGAGATCCAGGTAGTAAGGATGAGGTGTTTTACTGTCCAGGTACCTAGGTGGTAAGTGTAAGGTGTTGGTTTCATGGGGGGAGTGTCAGGTCAGGCCTAAGCCTCGGGCCCACTGTACCACCTGGAGATGACGTAGATTATCTGATAAGGACGTCCAGAGAACAGTAATTCAGACCACGCAGCAATGATCTAAACATGTTCTGTTTATTGAAAGACATACAACATGTCTTATAGGCACCAATTACAGTGTACAGGGTTAACCTGATGACACGTTATGGCCACGTCATTTTACACAGTTATACACAGTGTTGTTCAGGAAAGTTACTAGCTCTAAACAATATTCTATAGTCATAATAAACAGTGCATCTCAGAGAACCACAAGGTTATTTGAATATCTAATAGAGATAGTGCCCTCCGGGCCTAGTGCCAGGGATATCTGCAAGGTTAGCTAGCTTTGCAGAAACCAATAACAAAAATATATTTCTCACTAGAGAATAAACTACTTATAATAAAGATTATTACGACAAGATGGATGCAAAAGACAAAATGGCGCCCAAGAACAAGATGGCGCTACTTACGCTAACAATAATTCCTAACATACCATGCTTTTATTCTAACAGAATAATATAAAAATAGACAGGTGCAGAAAATGAGGAAAGCCTTTAACAGCAGTATGAGCCTAATACTATGGTAACAGGATTCTATGTGAGAAATACTATAGAGAAAAATATTCACATGTCGGGCTAATAGGGCGCAATTTGTCAATGCACATAGGTGCGGCCTCTCTAATACTTTCTGTCTACCTTCCAGCATCCCCAAAACTACCGGTCTATCTGCACAAAGACCCAACCAGCCCCCCCCATCTACCCCCAAACAACGCTGCATCTTTTATTTCTCCACCTGCATTGCTAGCACCCCCCCAATATGTCCAACAGTTCTTTGCTCTGTACACTCTCCACAGTGAAGCATGACATGGTAACCGCACAACTGTCTCTAGGTGGCCTCTGATCACTTTAACCCTTTGAGTGCTAAGCTGAATTCTATATTTTTCTGTTTTTTACTATTTTAAAAAAACTTTTGTTTTTAACTTTTTTATTCCCCCCCCAGATCCCCAAGACTTATACCATTGGAAAGGTTAGGCGATTACCTTTCCAATGGTAGGTCTTGGGGGTCTGTAGCTGCTTAGATCTCTGAGATACAGGTTTCTAAGCAGCCTGCCCCCTTTCCCTATACTTTGTATGGACAATTTTAAAGAAAAGTTGCGCGGTGATGTCATCACGTCATTGCGCGTGACATCACCGCATGTAACGGGAAGCCCCGGCGATGCTTGTCACTATGCAGGCACGATCGCCAGGGTAGGAGCTGGTGGGGGCCCCCAGATTGGAAAAAAGTAGTTGATGCTAATGACGGCTCTGAGCCGTCATTAGCACTCAAGGGGTTAAGAACAGTCTTTGTCCTCTTAGAGCGTTCCACCTTCCTCAGACACTTTGCTTTAATACAGTTCATTTGCAGTAGGGGTGCTTATCCAGTGTTCTTCCACAGGGAGATGCTGGAAATCTGATGTTTTGTTCATGGGGTAGACAAGTCAGCCAGTGGATCCCCATGGCAAGCAGACACTCGAGTCAGAAGGAGTCTGAGAAGGAAACAAAAACAGCACAAGATGATTAAACACCCCAATACAATCACAATTATGTCCAAATAAAACTTCTTTCATCTTTTTTTGTAAGCATCACAATTCCTGTATCTTTACTCATCCTATGTCATTTAAAACCAAGAAAAAACATTGTTGATATATAATACAAACTAAATACATTGATGCTTTTACAGAGAATAATTCACAGCTTCTCTATACACTTTAAATGATACTTCATGAATACTAAGCAAGTGAAAACTGCCAGACTTCATCAAGAGGCTGAATGGCTATGCTAAAACTTATGCTAAGGCCTGCCCTGTAGCAAAAATAAAAATATCTTCTTTAAAAAAAAAAAAGGAATCTCTTTACACTGTTACTTGGAACTACTAAAAATAAAATAACCTAGTGTTGCTTTATTCTGCATAGCTATCTATAATGTTTATAATTCTTCAACTATGATCCTAATAGTCAACAATCTCATCTGATATAAACACTACTAGTTGACTAATTATTTCATGCAACCTAAATTCTCTCACACTCCTGTATGAGGAAAGCATACAATCATAACATCATTTAAAACTACAAAATCTTTTAAAGGTAAACACATCTTTATGGAAAAATAATTCCTTTCATTGACAAACCCCTGGGACTACAAAATTCACTTTTGCAGATACCATACCAATTAATAAAAGGGAAAAATACATTTGCTTTCATAAACTATAATTATGCTACTCCCTAAATAAATATTTCTCTGTATAATTAATATAAACTTCTAGCCGAGACATATCCTCATTGCGTTCTATAGGGTTAAGGGTCTAAAATATTCTGATATATTGCAGCATTTTCTTTAAACTATAAAAGTGCAAACATATTTTCTATACTCAGTGGGCCATTCAATAGGTTACAATACTGCAAGGTTTAGAGTGATGCTTATCTAAAGGGTTACTTTGATTAAGTACATAAACTACAATGTGCACTAATACCAATAAGGCATTCTTTTCTGTAGACAAAACTATATGACTTCTTATAACTAATAACAGAAAATAACACCAATACAAGAGCATACAAAACAAGAAATATAAGTAAACGAGTTAAAACAATACTCCCCTAATTTAATTGGTTGACCCTGTAACAGCATAACAGGTCCTCAATATAAACCGGCAAGGCACAGTCCAGAGAAGGATAGTCTTTATGTTCTGACGACACACATCAGAGGAAACAGTCATGGATTACCCAGAGTCCAGTTCTGGGGCTGGTACCAGCATGCAAAGCAAAGAATGGATCCAAAGATAGTTCAGCACCTTTAACTGCAGCATGGTGGTTAAAACAAGCTTGACAAAAGGTCTTTTATCTTCATTTTTTCTCTCTTTAAAAGGTTTACTTGCATTAAATCTTCAATCTTTTGAAGAGTGCACTTATGGAATTTTGTCTGTACAGATTTTACCTAAATATGGAAAACTCAAAAATAATTCAGTTAGTGTCTTTAATCTCTGGATACAGCTGCATGATCTCAGCCTGCAAATACAAATATTGTGTTAAGAACAAAATAGAAAAATAAAAACATTTTAGGTTCACTTTCTTACTTAGAATAATAATCACCCATAATAATCACCCAACTCACATAAAGATACTCATCAATACTCATCAATATTTCCCCCTTGTTTGTGTGAAACATCCCATGTGGCACGCAAACACAACATAACACAAAACTAAAAGACAAATCATGCACTCCAAATCATGCAGAATACTATTCTCAATAGCAAGCAAAATCAAATATACCTCACTATTCAATTTGCCATTCATACAGCACGCTTCCACACGCAGTCACAAAAGAGAAAAACATAACAATCTCTTAAAAAAACATTTAAAACCACTTGTCCATTCCACAAAACAAAACAATAACCGCCGACGCAAACTTTAAACAACCACAAGTAACCTGAAATTCAACACATATACTGACATTCACTGAAACACAGCACTCGCAAAACACTACAAATAATTAAAATCCTAAAAGAACCATCTATACCCTGGTTTGCAAATTCTACTATGTACAATACTATAAGATCATAATGCAATCACTGCAGATGCTCAATAAACTCCAGTTGCATATCTACAAATAAAATCCCGAACCATTAATTTACAAAGGAACACACAAAAACCTAAGTATCCTATTTTGGGAAAGATCAGATAACCATGGTACAGCCACTGTTCTTTATAGCTCCTGCTCGCATGCACCATGCAAATCCACTGATAAATAAATCAGGTGTGGCACAAATAATTTGTGAAAAGCTCTAGAATCCAGGCCTCGATCCGATATGCAGCGTCGCCCTCAAAAGCTGGCGATGCCAAATTTTGCGCTGGTTTGGTATCACATATACGGCATAACATAGAAGTTACGCTCGTATATTTCTGCCTTCGGCCGTAGTTTTTTGGCCCATAGACAGGTATACCAAACCAGCGCAGTTTGGTATCCAATATATAGCGTAAGGACTTACGTGGCGAAAATGGAGAAATCCTACTCCATTTTCACCTTGTCACAAATTGCAGGCGTAGTAAGCCTTACACTGTGTATTGGAGCCCTGTAACTCCCTAAACTACCTGCAAAATAAAACCTAACACCTAGCGCATACGCAATGTCTATCTACCTGTCAACCGCGATCCCCGCCGCAATCCCTAATAAAGTATTTAACCCCTAAACTGCCGCTCCCGGACCCCGCCGCCACCCTCATTAAATGTATAACCCCCTAATGTGAGCCCCTACACTGCCGCCATCTACATTACCTACCCCCTAATGTGAGCCCCTACACCGCCGCCATGTACATTACCTACCCCCTAATGTGAGGCCCTACACCGCCGCAATCTACATTACCTACCCCCTAATGTGAGCCCCTACACCGCCGCCATGTACATTACCTACCCCCTAATGTGAGCCCCTACACTGCCGCCATCTACATTACCTACCCCCTAATGTGAGCCGATACCCTGCCGCCATCTACATTAACTACCCCCTAATGTGAGCTCCTACCCTGCCGCCAGCTATATTAAAATTATTAACCCCTAATCTAATCCCACTATACCGCAGCCACCTATATTAAATTATTAACCCCTAATCTAATCCCCCTATACCGCCGCCACCTATATTAAATTATTAACCCCTAATCTAATCCCCCTATACCACTGCCACCTATATTAAATTAATTAACCCCTAAAATACTAAACTATCCCTACCACTAAACCTAAGTCTAACCGTACAAATAGCCCTGAAAAGGGCTTTTTGCGTGGCATTACCCCAAAGTAAACAGCTCTATTGCCAGCCCTTAAAAGGGCTTTTTGTGGGGCTTTGCCCCAAAGTAATCAGCTCTTTTACCAGCCCTTAAAAGGGCTTTTTGCGGGGCATTGTCACAAAGTAATCAGCTCTTTTGCCTATAATCTAAATTCCCCTATACTGCCGCCACCTATAATAAATGTATTACCCCCTGATCTAATCCCCCTACACCGCTGCCACCTATATTAACTATATTACCCCCTAATCTAATCCCCCTACACCGTCGCCACCTATATTAACTATATTAACCCTAATTATATTAGGGTTAATATAGTTAATATAGTTATTATATTATATATATATTAACTATATTAACCCTAATTATATTAGGATTAATATAGTTAATATAGTTATTATATTATATATGTACTAAGTATAATAACCCTATCTAACTCTAACACCCCTGACTAAATTCTTATTAAAATTAATCTAATTAATATTAATATTATTAATTAAAATATTCCTATTTAAATCTAAATACTTACCTATAAAATAAACCCTAAGATAGCTACAATATAATTAATAATTACATTGTAGCTATTTTCGGGTTTATATTTATTTTACAGGTAACTTGGTATTTATTTTAACTAGGTACAATAGCTATTAAATAATTACCAATTTACCTGTAAAATAAATCCTAACCTAAGTTACAAATACACCTACACTATCAATAAATTAAATAAACTACAAATATCTAAACTAAAATACAATTAAATACACAAAACTAAATTACAAAAAAAACAAACACTAAAGATTACAAGAATTTTAAGCTAATTACACCTATTCTAAGCCCCCTAATAAAATAATAAAGCCCCCAAAATAAAAAAAATGCTCCAATTAGCCAATAGAATGCGAGTTCAATCTGATTGGCTGATTGGATCAGCCAATCGGATTGAACTTGAATCTGATTGGCTGATTGAATCAGCCAATCAGATTTTCTTACCTTAATTCCGATTGGCTGATAGAATCCTATCAGCCAATCGGAATTCGAGGGACGCCATCTTGGATGACGTAATTTAAAGGAAACTTCATTCGTCTTTCAGTCGTCGGGCCAGCTGGATGTTCCGCGTCGGAGGTCGGAAGAAAGAAGATTGAAGATGCTGCTTGGAGGAAAATTTCTCTCCGATGGAGGACCTCTTCTTTGCCGCTTGGATAAAGACATCGCCGGATGGAAGACTTCTTCTTTGCCGCTTGGATGAAGACATCGCCCGGATTGGATGAAGAGTTCGGCCCGGCTGGGTGAAGACGACTCAAGGTAGGGAGATCTTCTGGGGCTTAGTGTTAGGTTTTTTAAGGGGGGTTTGGGTGGGTTTAGAGTAGGGGTATGTGGGTGGTGGGTTTTAATGTTGGGGGGTGGTATTGTGGGGTTTTTTACAGGTAAAAGAGCTGATTACTTTGGGGCATGCCCCACAAAAAGACTTTTTAAGGGCTGGTAAAAGAGCTGGTTAATTTTTAATTTAGAATAGGGTAGGGCATTTTTTTATTTTGGGGGGCTTTATTATTTTATTAGGGGGCTTAGAATAGGTGTAATTCTTGTAATCTTTTTTTATTTTTTGTAATTTAGTGTTTGTTTGTTTTTTGTAATTTAGTTTAGAGTATTTAATTGTATTTTAATTTAGATATTTGTAGTTTATTTAATTTATTGATAGTGTAAGTGTATTTGTAACTTAGGTTAGGATTTATTTTACAGGTAAATTGGTAATTATTTTAACAAGGTAGCTATTAAATAGTTATTAACTATTTAATAGCTATTGTACCTAGTTAAAATAAATACCAAGTTACCTGTAAAATAAATATAAACCCTAAAATAGCTACAATGTAATTATTAATTATATTGTAGCTATCTTAGGGTTTATTTTATAGGTAAGTATTTAGATTTAAATAGGAATATTTAAATTAATAATATTAATATTAATTAGATTTATTTTAATTAGAATTTAGTTAGGGCTGTTAGAGTTAGATAGGGTTATTATACTTAATACAAATATAATATAATAACTATATTAACTATATTAACCCTAATATAATTAGGGTTAATATAGTTAATATATATAATATAATAACTATATTAACTATGTTAACCTTAATATAATTAGGGTTAATATAGTTAATATAGGTGGCGATGGTGTAGGGGGATTAGATTAGGGGGTAATATAGTTAATATAGGTGGCGGCAGTGTAGGGGGATTAGATTAGGGGGTAATACATTTATTATAGGTGGCGGCAGTGTAGGGGGATTTAGATTATAGGCAAAAGAGCTGATTAATTTGTGACAATGCCCCGCAAAAAGCCCTTTTAAGGGCTGGTAAAAGAGCTGATTACTTTGGGGCAAAGCCCCGCAAAAAGCCCTTTTAAGGGCTGGCAATAGAGCTGTTTACTTTGGGGCAATGCCACGCAAAAAGCCCTTTTCAGGGCTATTTGTAGGCATAGACTTAGGTTTAGTGGTGGGGATAGTTTAGTATTTTAGGAGTTAATTAATTTAATATAGGTAGCGGCGGTATAGGGGGATTAGATTAGGGGTTAATAATTTAATATAGGTGGCGGCGGTATAGGGGGATTAGATTAGGGGTTAATAATTTAATATAGGTGGCGGCGGTATAGGGGGATTAAATTAGGGGTTAATAATTTAATATAGCTGGCGGCGGTATAGTGGGATTAGATTAGGGGTTAATAATTTTAATATAGCTGGCGGCGGGGTAGGAGCTCACATTAGGGGGTAGTTAATGTAGGTGGCGGTGGTGTAAGGGGCTCACATTAGGGGGCAGTTAATGTAGGTGGCGGCGGGGTACGGGAGCGGCGATTTAGGGGTTAATAACTTTATTAGGTGCGGCGGGGTCCGGGAGCGGCGGTTTAGGGGTTAATACATTTATTATTAGGAGAGTGAGAGGGGATAGCAGATAGAGGGGTATACGTGTCGGGCTATGTTTGGGAGGCGTGTTAGACAGTACAGGAGATTTTATAACTTAGTCAGGTTTTGTAGGCGCCAGCAGTTTCTAAAGTGCTGTAAGTCACTGGCGACTCCAGAAATTTGTACTTACACAGATTTCTGGACATTGCTGGTTTATCCGACTTACGGCACTTTAGCAATTGCCGGCGGGGTATATTGAAAAGCTCGAGTTGTGAGCTGAAACTACGGGCGGCGGGGGTTCCCTCGCTTGCGCCGCAAACTACAATGTATATTGGATCGTGCCCCCAGTCTATACTTTTACATAACCAAAATTTTAATAACAACACAATTATTTGATTTAACTTTGTTTATAATTTGATATTCCCATTCTGCAGCTCTCTAGCCAAATGTAACAATTGCATATAACAAAAAATAAGCTTTCTACTAAAGAATAATAATAAAATTTCCCCTTTAAATTGTTCCCAATGATCCATTGGTCTTACTTATAATAAAAAATGTATATTGACGTTCATTAAATAGCCCAAGCAAGCATAACCAGCATTAAAACACAGTCACAGTGGGATGCAGGCTAGTTAAAGGGACATTTTACCCAAATTAAAAATTATCTTTAATTGAAACTGCTGACACAGTTAAATATACTAGTGTTAGGCTTACAGTTAACCTCATCGTCTTCTCTGCAAATATTTCGTTAAAATCCCAGATTTTATATCAGTTCGCCTGTATCCCTATAAATATTTTCTCTCCTCTCTTTTTTTTTTTTTTTTTTTTAGTCTCGCAGATCGCAACACCAAGATTGTAGACAACTTAGCAGTTCAGCTTGCATTACAGAGAAAATTAAGTTACACTGCATAAATATCTACTATCTAAACGGCAGATTTAAAAAGAATAATACAAAGAAAGATCTCAAAAAATATATTTTTCAAACTGCTTATACAGTGTTATTGCTACTCATGAACTCCTTTCACATGAGTGAACTGATCCTTTAAATTATAAAATGACAATTTTCCATTGCTCTGTCTAAGCCCAAAGCTTCGGTTTTACAGACAAATATAACACAATAAAATATACTTATTACCTGAAATTCAACCAATTGCAATAACTGTGTCTTGACAGCATAAAACTAGCTAACTAATATACACAAACAAACTCATAAATACTATTCAGCTTGTATAACAAGCCATTGACAATGCATTAATATCAAAACTATGTTACAGTGTACTGTCCCTTTAAGGACTAACCATTTATCACGTAAATTACATACGTATACCCTAACCATGATTTAGGCTGCTTGTATTATTTACCACACAAATTCTACTGCTTTACTCTATCATGACCTGCATATTAATTTACTTACAACAGAAACGGACCCAACTACTTTTAGATAAATTTTAATGATATACAGCCTATAACCATATTTTATCTTTTCACTAACGCCGTGCACAGATCTTGCAAATACAATGTTAATCTTTTTCATTTACCCGAACATGACCAAAGGTCCTCAATCATCCGCACATTCACTTAATTAGTTCACTTGCAAAAACAACATATTTATATGCCGCAACAGGTGGACAGTTTTTTATATTTGCATACAACAATTATCACTTAAAACTAAAACTGCTATTAATAACACACATACTTAAAACATGTTGTTGACTTTAAAATACAGTTATAAAGCTATAACAAGCAAACTTCAAATACCTCATTAGAACGTCCGTGGTCATTTTTACAGCCATACACACACAATCTCATCCCATCTCGCATACCAGAAATTCACTCCCCTGTTTTCCTTCCTTTCCTTCTCAGGAAAACATATATTTCATAGCATCCCAAAGACATATAAAAATACAACAAGATTAACCTTCCACCAAATTTAAAATATAATTGAAAGTGTCCGAATTTGCAGAGAATGGCCATTTCCCCACAAATTGAAAAAAACACATTTCAAACAGGATAAAAACATCCTCTTTTCTTTATTTTTTTTAATTAAGTCTTTTACACGTCATACAAGACACAGTAAAAACCGACAGACACACACATGGCACATCAAATGCACAAAATCTTCATTTAGTTACTGCAAACAAAGAGAGAGTTTTACAAACGGAGCTGCTGTGATCTGTGCGTGCGCTCGGTGACCCCCCTTCTTTGCCCTCAACATTCTTTAACACAGAGTTTTCTCTTTGATTTCACACAGTAGTGCTTACTGAAAGTTACTTTTATGATCCCCCTCCCTTTCTCGAGTGGATGTCTCTTTGCATGAAATACTTCTGATAACCCCTTTGTAGACATTAAAAATGCAATAACATTCTACTTTTCAAACACGCATTTATTATCAATATTTTACATGCAAATAAGAGCAGCAATGCTAAAATGCACAGTCACTTAATATTTTCTAAGCACAGCACATACAATTTTATAGCAGTTAAATAGCAATTAAATAGCAATAAGCAAAGCAGAGCATCAGATATCAAACATCCGATCCAGGTGGGTAACAAAAACTCTATTATAGGAATGGATATGGACAACTTCAACACCAGTGGGACTCAAACCCAATGTCACAAAGCTATGCCAGCTTTTATCTTGCGCGCTTACCAGACAGGACTGCAATACCTGTCCAAAACTAGCACAGGACTATTAACCTGTCTAGAGGGATTTATCACCAGTGCCGGCAGGACTCAAACCTTCGCACAAACCCTGCTTCTTTTTTTACTGCAGGAATCCCTTTTAACCATTTATCATATATTACCAACACCTATTACAAAAAATAAAACCAACTAAATTTAGGTTCAGATTCACAGAGGGAAAGCAGAGTAAAAAAACACTAATCTACTCACCCCGTGTAAATCCCATGAGCTGACACCAGAAACTGTAAGGTGTTGGTTTCATGGGGGGAGTGTCAGGTCAGGCCTAAGCCTCGGGCCCACTGTACCACCTGGAGATGACGTAGATTATCTGAAAAGGACATCCAGAGAACAGTAATTCAGACCACGCAGCAATGATCTAAACATGTTCTGTTTATTGAAAGACACACAACATGTCTTATAGGCACCAATTACAGTGTACAGGGTTAACCTGATGACATGTTATGGCCGCGTCATTTTACACAGTTATACACAGTGTTGTTCAGGAAAGTTACTAGCTCTAAACAATATTTTATAGTCATAATAAACAGTGCATCTCAGAGAACCACAAGGTTATTTGAACATCTTATAGAGATAGTGCCCTCCGGGCCTAGTGCCAGGGACATCTGCAAGGTTAGCTAGCTTTGCAGAAACTAATAACAAAAATATATTTCTCACTAGAGAATAAACTACTTATAATAAAGATTATTACGACAAGATGGATGCAAAAGACAAAATGGCGCCCAAGAACAAGATGGTGCTACTTACGCTAACAATAATTCCTAACAGTAAGGATGAGGTGTTTTACAGTCTAGACACCCAGGTGGTAAGGATGAGGGGTTTTACAGTCTAGACACCCAGATAGTAAGTATGCGGGGGTTTACTGTCCTGATACCCAGGTAGTAAGGATGAGGTGTTTTACTGTCCTGACACTCAGGTAATAAGGATGAGGTGTTTTACATTTCTGACACCCAGGTAGTAAGAATGAGGAGTTTTACAGTCTAGACACCCAGGTACTAAGAATGAGGTGTTCTACTGTCTAGACACACAGGAAGTAAGTATGAGGGGTTTTACTGTCCTGATACCCAGGTAGTAAGGATGAGGTGTTTTACTGTCCTGACACCCAGGTAGTAAGGATGAGATGTTTTACAGTCTAGACACCCAGGTAGTAAGGATGAGGTATTTTACTGTCCTTGCACTTAGGTAGTAAGGATGAGGTATTTTACATTTCTGACACCCAGGTAGCAAGGATGAGGTGTTCTACAGTCTAGACATCCAGGTAGTAAGGATGAGGTGTTTTACTTTCCAGATACCTAGACAGCAAGGATGATTACAGTCTAGACATCCAGGTAGTAAGGATGAGGTGTTCTACAGTCTAGACATCCAGGTAGCAAGGATGAGGTGTTCTACAGTCTAGACATCCAGGTAGTAAGGATGAGGTGTTTTACTTTCCAGATACCTAGATAGCAAGGATGAGGTGTTTTACAGTCTAGACATCCAGGTAGTAAGGATGAGGTGTTCTACAGTCTAGACATCCAGGTAGTAAGGATGAGGTGTTTTACTTTCCAGATACCTAGATAGCAAGGATGAGGTGTTTTACAGTCTAGACATCCAGGTAGCAAGGATGAGGTGTTCTACAGTCTAGACATCCAGGTAGCAAGGATGAGGTGTTCTACAGTCTAGACATCCAGGTAGTAAGGATGAGGTGTTTTACTTTCCAGATACCTAGATAGCAAGGATGAGGTGTTCTACAGTCTAGACATCCAGGTAGTAAGGATGAGGTGTTTTACTTTCCAGATACCTAGATAGCAAGGATGAGGTGTTTTACAGTCTAGACATCCAGGTAGTAAGGATGAGGTGTTTTACTGTCCAGATACCTAGGTAGTAAGGATGAGGTGTTTTACAGTCTAGACACCCAGGTGGTAAGGATGAGATGTTTTACAGTCTAGACACCCAGGTGGTAAGGATGAGGTGTTTTACAGTCTAGACACACATGTAGTAAGTATGAGGTGTTTTGCTGTCCTGATACCCAGGTAGTAAGGATGAGGTGTTTTACTGTCCTGACACCCAGGTAGTAAGGATGGGGTGTTTTACAGTCTAGATACCCAGGTAATAAGGATGAGTTGTTTTATTTGTTTGTTATTTATTTATTTATTTATTTATTTATTTATTTATAAAATATAAACTAAAATATGAGGAGTTACATGCTCCAGGAACTCCAGACCTTTGCTGGATGTACTGCACCTGAAGTTCACACATAAGTCCAAGCATTGTGTGACAACCCAGCATGGTATCCTCTATTCTGTTTAATGTTTGCAAGGGACAGTGTAGTATGATTGTTTTTTCCCCCCTTAAAGGGACAATCTAGTCAAAATTAAACTTTCATGATTCAGATATTGCATGCATATTTAAACAACTAGACAGTGCTAGTTCACGTTTGCCATATAAATAACACTGTGCTCACTCCCATGAAGTTATTTAAGAGTCAGCACTGACTGGGTAAAGGCAAGTCTGTCAAAAGAACTGAGATAAGGGCAGAGGCTTAGATACAAGGTCATCAAAGAGGTAAAAAGAACAGTATATTAATATAACAATGTTGGCTATTCAAAACTGGGGAATGAGTTTAAAGGGATTATATATATTTTTAAACGATAAACATTCTGGAGTAGACTATCCCTTTAAAGGGTTACTAAACCCAATTTTTTTATTTCATGATTCAAATAGAGCATGCAATTTTGAGCACCTTTCTAATTTATTCCTATTATCATTTTTTCTTTGTTCTCATGTTATCTTGATTTGAAAAAGCAGTAATGAAAGGTTAGGAGCCAGCCCATTTTTAGTTCAGGATCTGGGAAGCACTTGCTGATTGGTTTGCTACATTTTACAACAAATCAACAAGTGCTACCCAGGTGATGAGCAAAAAATTATCTGGTTTTAAAGCTTACAGTACTACTTTTTGAAATCAAGATAGCATGAGAACAAAGAAAAAATGATAATAGGAATAAATTAGAAAGGTGCTTAAAATCGCATGCTCTATTATCATTTTTTCTTTGTTCTCATGCTATCTTGATTTGAAAAAGCAGTACTGTAAGCTTTAAAGCCAGACCATTTTTTGCTCAGCACCTGGGTAGCACTTGCTGATTTGTGGCTAAATGTAGCAAACCAATCAGCAAGCGCTACCCAGGTCCTGTACTAAAAATGGGCCAGCTCCTAACCTTTCATTGCTGCTTTTTCAAATCTAGATAACATGAGAACAAAGAAAAATTGATAATATGAGTAAATTAGAAAGTTGCTTAAAATTGCATGCTCTAGCTGATTTATGAAAGAAAAAAAATTGGGTTTAGTATCCCTTTAAGTGTGTTCCCGATGATCTTTTTTTTTTTTTTTTTTTTTACCTGCTGATTGTAAATTGTTTATAAATGTAACCTTTACTTTTATTCTGTAATCTTAAATAGCTGTTTTTCCCTGTTGTAGCCCCAGTGTACTGAAAATCACAATATTTAAGTACTGATTACAAAAAAGCTATGCAAACAAGATGGTTTTGAAGGTAGAGTGACTGAATACCAAAATGCCACTGTTCTCTCTATGTACTGGTCTCATACAGGGTTATACAGTGAAGGATAAAGAAAAGGATAACTTTGAGTAAACATAGCAATATAAGGTAATAAGGTCTAAAGCTCAGCCCATTTGATTGGGTTGGGGTTTCAATTAGCAGAGACAGCTATTTCATGTACAAAAACATAAATTAAAAGATTCCCCTCCCCCCCATACATTTTAAACTCTGCAGCTGGTCATTTTCCAATGACCAGCTGTAGAGTGTAAAATGTATGGGGGGAGGGGAATCTTTTAGTTTACGTTTTTGTACATAAAATATCTGTCTCTTCTAATTGCTGCAAGTGTTTTGTTCCTAAGAAGAACACAGTAATTCTTCATCAACACAGGAACGGTTTGTAACTTAGAGAATTTGCTTATACCGATACCTGTGTTGAATAATTTATCAGACTATGAGGCCTACTTATCAAGCCATCAACTTTCTTGCATTCAACGGCACCAATACGCTCACCTTACATCGCCTTACTTCGCTGCCGCAGACCTGAATACGTTCTCCATATTTAACAAAAAAGCTGTCAAAAAGCTGCGCACCAAGTACGGGGCGATGAGCAGCGGACTGTTGTTAACTAACAGTCATCGATCTCGCTGCTATTCGGCTTTTTCACAGCTTTATTTGTATAATGTCACTAAACACTGCCACTATACTAAACTGTTTAACCCCTATCCCCCTATCTATCAGCCAATCGGAATCTAAGGGACGTCATCTTGGACCTTCATTCATCGGTAGTTGTCGGAAAGAAGAGGATGCTCCGCGTCGGATGTCTTGAAGATGGAGCCGCTCCGCGCCGGATGGATGAAGATAGAAGATGCCGTTTGGATGAAGACTTCTGTGGGCTTGGATGAAGACTTCGGCTGTTTCGTTGAGGACTTCTCCTGGCTTTTTGGAGGATGGATGTCGGATCTTCAAAACTGTAAGTAAATCTTCTGGGGTTAGTGTTAGTTTTTTTTAAGGGTTTATTGGGGGGGGTTAGTTTTAGATTAGGACTTGGGCTGCAATAGAGCTAAATGCCCTTTTAAGGGCAATGCCCATCCAAATGCCCTTTTCAGGGCAATGGGGAGCTTAGGTTTTTTTTAGTTAGCTTTTTATTTGGGGGGTTGGTTGTGTGGGTGGTGGGTTTTACTGTTGGGGGGGTATTTGTATTTTTATTTCAGGTAAAAGAGCTAATTACTTTGGGGCAATGCCCCGCAAAAGTTCCTTTTAAGGGCTATTGGTAGTTTATTGTAGGTTAGGGTTTTTTTATTTTGGGGGGACTTTTTTATTTTTTGTAACTTAGTGTTTGTTATTTTTTGTAACTTAGTTGTTAGTTTTTAGTAACTTAGTAATTTTTTAGTGTAGATTGAAATTATTTGAGTAGGGTTAGGTTTTTAAATATATAATATAGTTAATTTAATTTGTAGTTTTATGTAATTTTAGTATAAAAGTTAGGTTAGATTAATTATTAATTTAAGATAGTTTAATGTAATTTTATTATAATAGTTAGAATATGTTAATTATTAGTTTAATATAGTTTAATGTAATTTTAGTATAACAGGGTAGGTTAATTAATAGTTTAATATAGTTTAATTTAAATCTAAAGGTAAGTTTAAATTTATTATAAGACAGGAATAGGGAGTTAATATTTAATATAAAGTTAGCGGGCTGTTAGGTTTAGGGGTTAATAGGTTAATTTAGTTTATGGCGATGTGGGGAGCTGGCGGTTTAGGGGTTAATACATTTATTTAGTTTCGGTGGGCTCCGGGAGCGGGGGGATAGGGGTTAATAACTTTTATTTAGGTGGCGGCGGTGGCAGGACGGCAGAATAGGGGTTAATAACTATAATGTAGGTGGAGGCGGTGTAGGGGGCGGCAGATTAGAGGTGTTTAGACTCGGGGAACATGTTAGGGTGTTAGGTATAAACATAACTTTTATTATACCATAGAAATTAATGGGATATCAGGCAGCAGCGAACATGAGCTTTTGCTGCTTTCAGACTCCCATTGATCCCTATGGCATACGCCACCTCCAGGGCGGCGGATTGAAAACTAGGTACGCTGGTCCGGAATAGTGGCGAGCGTACCTGGTAGATTTTTGATAACTAGCAAAAGTAGTCAGATAGTGCCGAATTTGCATTCGGAACATCTGTAGTGACGTAAGCATCGATCTGTGTCGGACTGTGACTGGCCGATCGTATGTTACGTCACAAAATTCTACTTTTGCCGGTCTGTAGGCTTTGATAAATAAGGCAAATCAAGCTCTCCACAATTACGCTGCGGAATTCCAGCGTATTTGTGGTTGACGGCTTAATAAATAGGCCCCTATAAATGAAGTAAGGTACTTTCCACAGTGGATTGTGTTTAATTTGAGATATTTGGTCATATTGATTGTTTATTATTTTAAGGACTAAATGAGTTTTGGATATAATTTTTTTTAAACAATATTTTTTACATAAAGCTCATGAATGATCCTCTTGTACTAATGGACACAGCTCTACTTAGTTTTTTTTCATTAATTGCATTTGCAGTGTTTACATGTCACATTTTTATGTCTATATTTTTCCTGGGAAGTGTTGTTTATGATTTTAGAAGCTTTATTATACTGTTTTCATGTTTTGTCTATTTTAAGAGTTAAATAATGGGAAATTACCTAGACGGATCAAAACTTTTTTTTGAGTTATTTAATTTACTTTGGTTTAAAAGAGGTGTTAATAAATTTTGTATAAACTGCATTTATTTTTATTTTGTATATAGAACCTTAGGCTATAACTTTATCGTTATTAAGTACTGTGTAGATAAGCAGTTTTTTAATTGAATGTTCTCACTGGGTTCTATAACTATCACTAACTACAGGTGCCCTGTATCTTTTTTCATCGTAAACACCAAAGGACTACTTTATTGTCTTACTATTACACATTCTCATATATTGGTTTTTTAATAGTTGGCCTAATAAACACACCCGTTTATGCTGCAGCATTTTTAGCTAAAGTAGGCCTAGATTTGGAGTTCGGCGGTAAAAGGGCTGTTAACGCCACGCGTGTTTATGTCTAACGCACGTCATTGTTTGACTCCGGTATTTAGAGTTAAAATAAGACCATCTAACGATGCTCCTAACGCGTGTATGTCACACGCGTAATACTGCCCGCGTTAGACAGTCTCCCATAGAGATCAATGGGAAAGGCAAAAAATTGCTTTTTTCACCTAACACTCGATCTCGCGAGAATACGTACAGCTCGGTCATATGACGCATACCACATCATGCACAACAATAACACGCCGCAAATGTCACAACAACAATCAATGAACAAAGCACACAAGCATTACACATTCACAAGCGGGGGATGTTTTAATAAAATTTTATACGGGGAATACGCATATACTTTAAGATGCGGAAAATCGCTAAATAACAACAAGGATTAAAAATGATATACATACACTCGAAACAAAATCGCATTCAATATCACTATATATTATGACAAACATACATATACAACACTTCACAAAGAACACACCATCGCAAAATCACATTTAAAAAGAATACTATTGGACAATGTTAGAGAAAACGACCACTATGACATCATCGCATTCTACACATTCCACAAATACCAACTCAAAATGAGCATGCGCAAATTCACACACCTAATACACATTGCACTAATATTAATTGCTAATAAAGCACACCTGAACACAATTTACAACGCAAATAGCTACATCGTTAAAGATTTACACAGGGTATATAAGCACCACACAAGCATGGCTTCTTTGACTGTGTTGCTGTTGGGTCTTTGGAGATTGGAGGTTTAAGAATAGAGAGTTTGAGAATTTTTGAGAGTTAGTGTTAGCGTGAGAGAGTCAGTTGGTAGTGTTAGCGTGAGAGAGTGAGTGAGTTAGTGGTAGTTAGTGGGAGTGGGAGAGAGTCTGTTAGTGGGAGCGTGAGTGAGTTAGTGGGAGTTATTAGTGAGAGTTGTTAGTGGGAGCGTCAGTTAGTGGTAGTTAGTGAGCGTTAGTGGGAGTGTTTGTTAGTGAGAATTAGAAGTAGTGTGAGTTAGCGAGCGAGTGATTTTTCTGTACACTTAACACATTTACACGCAAACACATTCAATACATACATACACTTATCAATAACACTACATACACTCCATACCCCCTACCCCCTCATACTACACTCCATACCCCATTCCTTGTAGTCCCATTCCCTTTCATCCCATTTACTCTTATCCCATACCCCATACCCATCCCATACCCATCCCCTAGTTACATTTAGTTTACATATCCTCCTTTTAGTCTTATTCTTTTCGTTTATTTAAATACTCCTTACCCTCTTTGTTTTTTACATCCCTCTCACACTTTAAGCACCTTTTTTGTCTTTTTAGTTCTTTATTTTGACCCCCTTTAATTTCATCACACTCACTTTTTGTTTGATTATTTGGGGTTTAGTTTAGGGAAGAGATGGAGGCCAGGCAGGGGACAAGTAGAGGGGGGAGTAGAGGGAGGGGGAGAGGAACAGGGCAGGAAGGGGGGCAGGAAGGGGGGCAGGAAGCGGGGGTGGAAGCGGTGGGTGGACCCAGCCACTTGGTTCAAGATGACCAAGTGGCTGGGCCCAGTGGCGGTCAGAGTAGGGCTTCACAGTCTGGGAAACAGAGGGCATCATCACAGGGGAAGGCCAAGGCGACTAGGGAGGCGAGGTTTTCGATGGAGGAGAAGGAGGCCCTCGTAGAGGCCTATATGGCCAGGCATAGGATGCTGCAGCACCAAAAGACCACCCCGACTGACAGGAGGAGGCTCTGGAACGAGATCAGGAATGCAGTCAATGCAGTGGGTGGCCGGAACCGAGATATGGATTCTATCAAACATCGGTACCGGGACTGTAAACTTGAACTGAAAAAAAAGTTAAGCCTGGAGGCCCGACATGCCGCAGGGACCGGTGGCGGCCCTGCCATTGAAATGGAGTACTGCCGATGGGAGGAAATGTTGCGGCCCAGCATCTCCGAGGTGGAAGTAGTCGGTATCGGAGGAATCGATACCGGGAACCTGCCACTCTCATCTGACGGTAAGCTCATTGAACAATAATTTCACATACAAATGTATTTCAAGGGACACTATACGCAAACATTTACTTTCATGATTGAGGTAGCGAATACAATTTGACAAAACATTCAAATGTACTTATATTACCTAATTTGATTCATTCTTGAGATATATTTTAATGAAGAAATAGCCATGCACACGGTGAAACAATCACAGGAGGCAGCTATATTCAGCTAACAATCAGCATCTTATAAGCATATTTAGATATGCTTTTCAGCAAAGAATATCCAGAGAATTAAGCGAATTAGATAAGAAAAGTACATTCGAAAGTTGATACAAAATGTATGCTTCTAAATCATGAAAGATAAAACATTGGGTTTCATGTGTTAAGGATCAGATTAATGCTATAACGTTGTTTACACGCATTCTATTACTTTGCGGTTACATCAGTATCTAGGCTATAGGTTAGGTGTGCATTTAAACAGACTGAAAACAAACGCAAAAACATTCACATTGACCACAGATATCACAAACACGGTTTAGAAAAAGCGGAAATAGTATTGATTGTTTGTTAGATTTCAAAGTGGATTAATGATTCTGCATTTGTAATTGTATCGTAAGCTAAGTCATTTAAACCTTTATTTGCAAATATGCTAATATATACATTTCATTATTTATTTTTATTTTTTTTATATACAGAGTCTGGGGACGAGGCAGCACAGCCTCCTGCATCTCCCCGGGATGAGAGTGGTGGTGAGGAATTTCCACTTCGGAGGGAAGAGGCCCCCCGTGACGAACAGCGCACGGGAGATGATGAAGAGGCCCCAGAAGCACAGGAGGAACCCGCGGAACCCGAGGTCCCTCAAAGACCCGCACTCCGCCGTGCACGGGCACCCCGCCGTGCACGGGTTCAACAAGCACAACAAGAGGAAATAGCGGAGGTGCGGGTTCTACTGGAGTACATAGACCAGATGCGTACCTACCGGATAGAAAATATAGAAGGACGACACAGAATACTTGATGGCCAAAATCAGATTATTCAAGGACAAAATGAAATCATCAACATACTGAATCGAATAGAAGGCCAAACAAGAATATTTCAGCTTCATCAAGAAATGTTCACTTTTTTCCGGGAGTCGCATGCTGGTCTACCTCCTGTTGCTGTGCCTCTTGTTGCTGGGCCTCTTGCTGCTGGGCCATCTCCTCCTGCCGGCCCATCTCATCCTCCTCAGCCATCTACTCCTCCTCCTCCTCAGCCATCTACTCCTCCTCCTCCTCCTCAGCCATCTACTCATCCTCCTCAGCCATCTTCTCCTCCTCATCCATCTTCTCCTCCCCAGCCATCTACTCCTCACCTTGGTTGTCCCAGTACTCTTCCTTCCACTCCTCCCACAACAGCTCCAAGGAGGACTCTTCGGAGTCGGCAGTTGCCTCTCCCAGAGCCTCAGCCCCGTGGGAAGAGGGGAAGGAAGAGGAAGTAAGTATTTTTTTCATCTTCACTGCTTTTTTTAATTTAATGTGTAATGGATAGGTATGTGATGATGTGGTTTTCATACACTTGTGGACCACACTCTGTATATAATCGACTTCTATGGGACCGGGTCCATGGAGGCAGATTGTTTGCAGAGTGTGGGTTATAAGTGTGTGAAAACCACATCATCACATACCTATCCTTGTTCATGATATTGATTGGTTTCTGTGATGTGATGTCCAAACTGTTTCCCGAATCGCTAACTAAATTACCATAACAATTATCCATGATGGCATATTACTGTTTGAATGCCAATAACACAGCTTAAAGGGACAGTCAGAAAATGATTGATTACAAAGAAAACACTGTATTACGCATTATAAAGTTTGAAACAACAAAACATGGAGAAATACATGTGTGACTTATGTGCTTACCCTTGTATCTATGACTATGAAAAATGACCACTTATTTGTTGTTCATACATAACAACATTTTAGATATCAATGATCAATACATGGTCAATAATATGCTGTATGAGCACAAGGTTTTACATATACAAATGCTATCAAAATGCCCTCTAGTGCTCAAATTGTATAATGATTACAAGCACTCTTCAAGATCGAAGAAATGAGCACACCAACCTCATAGGTTTAGATAGCAAATTTAAATAAACCCAGACAAATGTTCAATTGTTGAGAAACATTTGATATCCTTGATATTACATAATTGACTTTTAGAATAATGACAAACATTATATTTTTTCTAAACTGTCCCTTTAACAACATTACATATGCTAACACATATTTTAAGCTTGTTGGTATATCTACATGTACTTTGTCAAATAAAAATAATTTGAAATCACATTTATATTGACGTGTTAAATAAAGTCTATTTTCTTTAAGAGACATTATTGTGTTAATATTTTATTGTAAAGACATTTTTTTTTAACAATGAATATGGTTTAAAGTCCTTTTAGGAGTGGGGGGGGGGGTGAAAATATGCTAACAATAATATATTTGAAGATTAAACTATGTGGATCTCATACATGATACAAAAAACAACATTTGCATTCAAGGGACAGTATCCTATATTTTTAACATAACTGTATGTAATAGACACTACTACAAACAACAAGATTAACATATACTGATATCAATATTAAAAAGCTTCAAACACTTGAAAATAAAATAGGGTTAGCTATATTGAAAATATAGACGAAACCCCCATTACAACCGTAAAACAACACAATACCCCATCATTAACATATGAAAAGACCCTTTACACAAACTGGAGAAAGCTGGAGAATGTACTCACATGAAACTCAGAGGCTTTGCGAGGAGTAAGAAAATTACTTACATTTTCTTAGAACAGAAGAAAAAATAAACGTATTGGTTAAACAATGGACTATCTAACTAGAGACAAAATCCAAGCTTTTGATTTATAATGTGAGTGTCTAATAAACCTTTAATAAAATATACAACGAAATTACATTTAGAAGAAGTCGGCATCATATATTTAGCATATGATAAAGATAAATGCATATTGATTACTTTATTCAAACACAATAGCGCATATTTATTAATTAGATATATTCAACATTAAACACAACATTAATTTTTTCAGAAAAAGGAACATATTGTTGACAAACATATTAAACATGGACTGTAGAGATTTGCACTTGCCTAGAAATATCCTATGCATGAAAACATTTTTCTTTCGTTCGCTGATTCAACTAGACATACAGCAAAAGAGAATGTGGTGGTCTTTATCAGCTACGGGTCAACAATGTAACATGATGCAAATAATACATATTCGCAAGCTTTTTAAAATTGGATGCAGTCACAAATGTTTTTAACGTGCACAAATATTGCGGGACTACGTAATCCAATCAGACGTTTTTTTACCTTTACATGTGCCGTCTTAACATGGCGCTTCCTTGATCACGTAAGAACGCCATCCAATGAAAGGCACATTATTGATCACGTAAGAACGCCCCAAAAAAAAGGCGCATCCTTGATCGCGTCAAAACGCAATCCAATAAAAGGCATATTCCTGATCACGTAAGAACGTCAGTCAATACAAGGAATCATTGGACAGCCTGGCAGGTGACGTCTTAAGCAACATGGCGCATCCGAGATCGCTGAAAAACCGCAGACAATACAAGGACTCAGTGACATCTTGGCATATCACTAAGAAACGTATTTATATTTTAGGAACTAGTATGTGTGTAGATTGCTATCTAGGAATGACAACAAATCCTGAATCATCTTTTCGGACTTGACTGTCCCTTGAACTATAGCTATGGTGTATATCTTTAACATTTAAAAGATACACATGAGAAATACATATGCCATTGATGTTTTAAGATATGTTTGGATTGTTGTTGAATAACAATAGTTATACATGTATTGATTAAACGTGTCATTTATTCAGGTTTAATTATTGTCAGCCTACCTATAGCCATATATGGGAGGAGATGTATTTTGTTAACATATTAGTTAACTAATATTCATCATCTAAATTATTTGCATTACACACAGAGATTTATTTGGTTACACTTTTACACTAATATAGATTTGAAAATGAAATACAGGTGCTGTCAACATTACAATAAGATTGTTTATTAATAAAATTATATGTCCTTGTTCTTGTAAAAAGGACAAAAACGCTTTACAAATGGAAATACATTCATTAACAATTGTGATCAACATCACTTAAAGGGACATTATTTTGTTTTTAAAAAGAGCATACACATAGTCAATACTATTTCAATAAAATGAAGACTTTACAGGGATTATATCATTTTATCAATACTCAGATCATTTGGTAAAGGTGCATCAATTCATGCAGACTTTCTAAATACACACATGGATCTGAACATTTAAATATACATATATACACAAATACCAATCTATATATACATATATAAAGAAATTACTCTGCTAATCATAATCAGGCAATGATAGAGCTAAGAGAAAATAATATAAAGACAAATAATAAGATTACATTGGAGATGTTAATCTTAAAGTCATTTACTATTGTCTTACATATATGATTTCAGTATAACAAATATATTTGGTAGGTCCCTTTAAGGATCAACAACATAAACTAGAGCTTTCAAAAAATAACAGGAAGAATGAGGACAATTATTTGTGAAATAAAATGTATTTTATTAGTATGTAAGAAAACATACACAACGTTTATAAATAATCTTGTAAAAATAAGGAATATATGAGCCATATGACAAGGTAACACAGTGCATCACAGTCCATGAAGAGAGTTGCCAAGGGCCAGCATAGCCCCATTGGAGACATATGACAAGGTAACACAGTGCATCACAGTCCATGAAGAGAGTTGCCAAGGGCCAGCATAGCCCCATTGGAGACATATGACAAGGTAACACAGTGCATCACAGTCCATGAAGAGAGTTGCCAAGGGCCAGCATAGCCCCATTGGAGACATATGACAAGGTAACACAGTGCATCACAGTCCATTAAGAGAGTTGCCAAGGGCCAGCATAGCCCCATTGGAGACACATGGCAAGGTAACACAGTGCATCACAGTCCATTAAGAGAGTTGCCAAGGGCCAGCATAGCCCCATTGGAGACACATGGCAAGGTAACACAGTGCATCACAGTCCATTAAGAGAGTTGCCAAGGGCCAGCATAGCCCCATTGGAGACACATGGCAAGGTAACACAGTGCATCACAGTCCATGAAGAGAGTTGCCAAGGGCCAGCATAGCCCCATTGGAGACATATGACAAGGTAAAAGAGTGCAACAGGCACAACAATAAACAGAAAAAAAGGCCAAATGGCAACACTAAAAATACAAATTCAACACGTGGACGGAGGATTCTTATCTGCCACCATGGAGCATATCCAGATCCTCCACTTACTGGTCATCCTCTTCATTGTCCTGTGCATGTCCAGCTCCAGATTCAGGCCTTGAACGTAATCGCATAATTTCACGCAGAGTCAAGTCCTGAACCCGGAGCTGGGCCTGCATGGTGTCGTTCATCCCTCTCAGGACAGCTGCGTTCCTCAACACGGCCTGCTCTACTCTTGCTATCCCTTCTAGCATGAGCCATGCTGAGTCACAGCCTAAAATAAAATAAAATTAAATATTAAGGATAATTACACAACAGACTAAAAAATTTTAATACATACATTGTCATCATAAAGACAAATAATTCTTTACATAAATTAGTTTACATTTATTCTTTACACATGAATTAGGTTATTCAGACAGACAGAAATCATTAAAGGGACATGTTACTCAAACATGTTGTCCCCTTTAATTGGTTTTAGATGATCCACTTATACAGCTTGAGTGTATCAAATCTTGTTAAAGGATTTACATTGTACTTACATCAGCAATTTAAAAATTAAACTTAGACTGTGGTAGGCACACCTATCCTTAAACATTTTTGCATTGAGGACAAGCTGTGTAAACATAGCAACCAGAAGAAATTACATTCCCACTGGGTTAGACAAGAGATAATGTATCCACATTTGTACATAAAATTTTGGATCCAAGTAGTGGTGTTTGGTATATGTAGCGATATCCAATTAAAGGGACACTGAACCTAAATATTTAATGGACTCATTCAAATAGAGCATGACATCACAAATCTTTATAAATTACACATATTCATTATATGTTTTAATTCTCAAGCTATATTTTGAATGCAAGAATGTTGCTTTTTATGGAAGCCAATATTTGTTTATCAACTTTGTGCATGCTGGTTGATGGATACATTCATCCAACAATAAAGAAATGATGGCCAGATTTATTTTATTGTTTAAACTAATTATACGAATTACTTTTTTTCAAAAAATATATCAAGAGAATGACGAATAATTAATAAGAGTATTAAATTATAAATTTGATTAACATTGCATGCTGGATTTGAATCACAATTTAACCAATTTAACTTCACTGTACCTTTAAGTATCTTATAAAGTGTATTTAGAATGATACTTACAGCTGTGCCTGGGAAGGACAATCTGACACCCAGGACAATGAAGGTTGAGACAGGGGGGAGGGATGGGATTGGCTTGGGGAGGGATGTGAATGGCTTGGGGAGGGGTGAGCTGCCGCTCCGGGGTAGGCCGTACAGCTGGGGAGTGGGGAGTTTGGGTCTGGGCAGCTGTACGGGCCAGAATACGGGGAGAGCTGCGAAGGGGGGTGTATGGGCGTTTTGTGGGAGGGACAGGATTTGAAATATGGGAAGGGCTGGCAGTGGTCTGGGCATGGTCATGAGTTTGGTCATGGGAAGGGCTCTGGGTCTGTGCAGGGGTGTGGCCATGGTCATGGGTGTGTGCATGGGGAGGGGTCTGTGACTGGGCAGGGGCGGAAACCAGATGACCAGAAGTGGTGGATCCATCTGAAAATGTAAATAAAATATATTAACATCTCATACATCCTGACATCAAATCAACGCATTTCAAATTGATTATGTTTTCAATATACTTCGAAGTGTGTTTGAATTTTTAAACAATTATGAAATGAGGATATGGTATGTATATAGGCACTCAGATGAATATCAATGACTGTCTGTACAATTTGAACCTTATTATTGTGTTTTGGCATGGAATATGCATGTGACATAATGATGGCATGAATTATAAATTTTTAAAAATAAATATACAAGCAGAATTTCATGCTGCCTGATATAGAAAGGGGGCAGTAGTGTATTTGAACAGACAAATAATATTCCTTTTTAAAGGGCAAAAGCTGTAGACTTTTAATGTCTTCAATAAAATGATTTCCAAAAAAGAAACATGTTGGAAACATGATAGATATATTTCACATACCATCAGACTCCAAGGCAGCCTCTTCCTCCTCCGTCCCACATGTGACATCAATCTCTGTAAAACATAACATGTTGTGTACACGTTAAGATCAGATATTATAACATATGTTACTGTTGCTCAAATACGCACATCAATGTTGCATTAAAGATATACACACACAAAGTTATGATTTACATCATTTTGATGGAGCATACAAATGACAATAGATTTGTTATTGTCAATGAATATTAATTTTAATGTATTGTTTCTATTAATGTTAAATTCATAAAAGCATAGTACATAGAACATTTAAGATTTCTCATGTGTGTATCACTTGATGACTGTTGTCAAAAAATCTAATGGAAACAAACATATGTTATACATCTTATGAATAACAAATGTGTAGACTAATAAAGTAGAAATTATTAATCGTTCAATATGAAAAATAAATTAATATATAATCAGAAGATAAATATTTTGAATTTTTATAATGTTATGCTTCATCAGAATCATGATCATAATATTGATTAGCAATACACCTTCAATTACATATAAATGAGTCAATGGACTTACCAGGAGACTGCAAAGGCGTCTCTATGTCACTGCTGGATTCCTGTGGGCTCACCACACCAACTCTCTCTATGAATGATATAGATATATATTATTAAACACATTTGGGATATCACTAAATCACATCTGTCTAGAATTTTAACATTAATCAACTTTAAAATGTGAAGAATAGAGCAGTCATTACACCAGAAAATGCTTGATTGAATCAAGGGGATTCTGTAAAAATATCTGTATTGAACATATGTTTAATGTCAGACTACATTAGACATCAAATTCATCTCAGATGCTGCTATTGCATATCTAAATATACCCAATGATCAATGTTCTTAACCCTTTAAGGACACGGCTTTCACTTTGCTCAATTGTTTTATGACGGAATAATTCCGTCATATGTCCTTAAGAAGTTACAAGAATACACACAAACCACATATTGAGTAGCATCTGTTGACAAATCTAAACAAACACATGTGTCACATCGAGCCATTTTTGCAATGTACAGTAATCTTGTTTAGGACACAACACATATTTATCACAATACAAAACAAAATTGATTATTACAAATATGTAATCATGGTGCTGTTAGAGTATGCAGATATCTATAAAGTAACTCCAACAGAGAATGTGATTTATATATCAATAGTTTTTAATAAAAAGAATGTAAAGATGAATGAATCTATTTTGTCTTAAAGGGACACTGACATGATTAATTTAAATAATTGATTTCTATGTTCAAACTGTAAAAAATTATTTAACATTGACTCCTATTATAATTAGAATGTTGCTCGATATTAATCTTAAAGGCAGATAAGGAATATTGGATTCAATAAATATTGTTTGTTGAAGGTATCCACCAATCATCAATAAAAACCCAGGTTGGTCAACCAAAATTTAGATGCACATAAACGTACTTTCTTTATTTTACAATACATTTAGCAATAGAATATGTCACATATGATGATAGTATTATATTTTTATGTTTATTAATATTGCATACTGTATCTGAATGACAATATTAATAATTGTAGCTCAGTATCCCTTTAATCTAAAATTAAATTGATTCCACAATGTTGTTGTTAATGAATTATCTACTCCATATGTTGATGTCATGAATGGTATTGAGCATGCAATTAAAATGTAATATGTTATTTAAGGATATCCGAATAATTATTTAATTTTCATCTATTAAATAGACATTACATATAAATATTGAACAATGTGTATTTAGTATGTAATGTTCAGTCCATGTTTCTAAGACAAATGTCAATTAAAAAGAGACATACCATACTGTGACAAGCCCTGGCTTGAGGATCCAGCAGCCACATCCATATCTGTAATATATTAAATGAGGATTGCATATCATTAATACTAATCATGCCATGTTTAAAAAATTTACATTAATAACAAATCAATTGAAAAATATTAATCCTTTGGTAGTCCCATGAGTTAATTGTTTCCTCAATTAAATTAATTATAAATATATCCTGGACTCTTATTTTCAATCAGTTGTGTTGTTTACTGTATCTTTAAGAATATCTGCTTGTTATTACATAATCATCAATTGATGGCCATATGTTATAATTTTTTTGTATTATTCGTTTTTTATTAGCTATAATATTTAAAATAAGAATACTGTATTCTTCACTAATCTAAGAATTCCCATTTAATTTTTAACAACATGTATAAAGCAATGCCACTTTCCGCAAACCCATGTTAACGTGGATGAGAAATGCCATTTTCGCGATCATTGCGCAATGATTCCAAGCGGAATTACGCATCCGTCATTTGAACAACATGTATAAAGCAATGCCACTTTCCGCAAACCCATGTTAACGTGGATGAGAAATTACATTTCCGCTCTGTGACGCATATTCTGTAGAGCGCAAGAAACATCATTCCTATTTCATGTGTCAATAATCTAAAATCAGATATCTAAACATCATATGTAGTGTATGTTGTGAGATCTGTATAGGTTTAGTATCTGACTATATACACATATTTTGATTATAAAAAAAAAAAAAAAAAATATTATATGAAGTTGGATAATTACCTGGTTCAGATTCTCTATCATCTCCTCCCAGGCCACCGGACGGAGAAGCAGCTGCCCTGGCCCCCGCGTCAGGACTTTCAGATCCCACAGCTGGGAGAGAAGAAGAGGAGGCCGAGGATGGCGAGGATCTAAATCTTTTGGGGACCCGGAGATTGAGGAGCTCGCATAAAGTCACCTCATAAGGGAGTAGGTACAGTTTCCGCGGGGCCTTTCTTTGGCCCCCTCTTTTACGGGCTTGTACCCAGTCCCTTATGAGGTTTACTTTTTTCGATAAACGCAACCTCATATCTCCGAATCTCCTCATGATCTGATCCTGGGTCCTCTGGACGTCACACACCAATCTAACCGCATTGGTGATAGACTCCCAGAGGGCCTTCTTAACAGGCGCATCTGTCAACCTCCTCTTGTTCCCAAACAGCTGGGGATAAAAGTCCTTGACGGCGTGGACCAGTGCAGCGCTCTCCTCCTTGGTGAACCTGGGAACTGACATGCCTGCTCGGTTGGCTACTAAATATATTATAATAATATTAATATATAACACTGCCTGCAGGCATTAGAGAACTGACAAAGATGGCAACGTGTAATGGACTTTTATATGGTGAAGTAAACATGAGATGCACCATGGGACAATTTATCTGTACATCTGATTGGATAAAAGTTAGAAATATTGTTATAATGTCTGTGAGACCATCCTGACTCAAGTTGTGTTTGTGTGATGAACTCTGATTGGCCGTTCCTTAATGTTTCATATCTTAGTAACTTCCTTACACATACCGCTTGGTGGTGCTGTTACTTCATTTTTCATGTAGACTTATTTGTAACTCATGGGCCTGTCATGCGGATATGTGTGACGCAGATTTAATATCCGTGATCCGTTAAATATTAATGATTAAATACTCTTTAAAATCTAATACTGTCACATTATTAATGTTGTAGACATTTCTCGGTTTAATAACGGTCTGTTTCTTTAATACAAATACACATTTCATATTGTATGTCTTTATTGTTCTTTAAATACATTTATTGTGAAGTATTGACATTGTTCTATTAAATGTCTTTATAATGCACATTGATTGTGTGCTATTGCGTGACATTAGACTCTAATGTTTAAAGATGCTAATCTGGTGTTTCAAGATGCGTTTCCCACGCAATATTTATTAATGTTAAAATTCAGGTTAGAATGTCAGTAACTTGGATAATCTGTTTATAAATATTAAACTACAGCTTTGTTATTCGCAAATAAACCTCGAGCTTGTATTTGTCTGAAGTGCTCATATATGTTATTGTGCAATGGCGTCTTTAGTTTTAAAGAGACATTACAAACAATTGTATCAAATGATCTGTAGAGATAGAAGATTGTTTAGACTTTAAAATGTAAATCATTTTCCCTTAGTATTTATATATCCTCAACAGAAGAAATTTAAATGCACATGGTTGAGACAATCACATAAGGCATCTCTGTGCATCCACCAATCTTCATCTACTGAGCCGATCTCGATATGCTTTTCAAGCAAAGTATGTCAAGATAGCAAGATAAGTAAATACACTCTTTAAATCTCTTAAAGGGACACTGTCCAAACAAATTTAGCATTGGTGATTGAGCATGAAATGTTAATCAACTTTATTCTTTAATCCGATTATCAAATGTTAACAGTTATCTTGTTATGTTTCTTTGCAAATCAATAATGATATTTTATATTACGGACAATTGTTTAATAAAAACCTGGGTTGTCCTTGACGATTGTTGCATCAATTATTCCAAACAATCAAGTTCTGTCCAGAGTACTGAAGCAAATAAATTAGCTATTTACTGCCTTATTTTTAAAGTAATGATAGCAACATCACAATGAGCATTCATAATATGAGACAAGTTTTAAAGTTGATTCAAATAGAATACTCATTCAGAATGTATAAATCATTAATTTTTTAACTGTCTACCTTTAAGTATATTTTGAGTTCATGTCCCTTTAAATAAACATTTCACAATAATGCTTAAAATATCATAAACCTAGGCACCTTCCTTTTGCTAAATGAGTCTAACATATGAGTAAAGCAAATTTAGATTAACTTCTAGATTGTTTTACACACTGACTGAAATATATTTATTAAATTAGGTCTTTTTTAGCCTTCAGCGTAGAGGGACATTAAGCTATATGTTATGTATGCATTTTGTATAATATTCTTATATTTGAACAACTTAATATGTTTTGTTATTCAATCATTATATTGTAATTATATATATTCTTGGATTAAATACATCTCTACATAGGCTATTTTGATGCTGATTGTTGTTTGCATATTGATGCCTTATATAATTGACTAAGATATGTGCATTGTTTTTTTTATTTTAACAAGTATATTTAAAGACTGAATGTAATTCTATAGTACTTTCTAAATATGTTTAAATTCTTGTATGATATTTTTAAAAATCTATACAAAATATACTTTGTGAATGTCCCTTTAAGGACCCAAACATTTTGTATTTTGATTTAACATTGACAAAATAAACAAAAGGGGAATTTACATTCTATATAGATATTTGATGTCTAACCCAAGAGGTAAGATTGTAATAAATACATAATATTACTAAGTATAGTTAAATGACTCCACTAGAAAATTACATAGATTAACCTGGCATCCAATAACTAATTTTTGAAAAATATCAAGTTAAATGACCTACCATTTATAAATGTAATAATTTAAATAATTTTTCAAATAATGTTTTGAGATACCTAAGGAAGATACATGATCTTATACAATTATTTTTACATTCAACAACACTGTCACTTTCATGTAATTGAACCACTTCACCTTATTAAATGTTAAAAAAATTAAAATTTTACTACATATCCTAAATAATTTTAATATATACATTTTCAATATAAAAGCATTGAAGAATCTGACTCCCCAATTAATGTTATAAAATATATTTTAATATTCTCGGAAGCATTTTATTTTCTAATATTAATGCATTATTTTATCTTATGCATGTGCTTGTCAAATAGCCAACTACCAGTCATGGGAGTCCAAGTTTTATTTATTTACAGATTATATTGATATTTAGTAGAATCTGTTCAAAATAATGTATTTAATAATAAAATGTTTAGTATTAACATGTCAAAATATATTTAATAGAAAATAATTAAATATTCCTGGAAGTCATCAGATGCCAATCTGAAATGAAAAATAATAAAAATGGAACAAAGTTAATACACACGTTGTCAAATATTCATAAAATACATTTAAAATCATATGGTGTCTATGCTCTAACTTTGATCAACATTTTTTAAAGATAATCATTAAATTGATTTAAAATTAATGAAATACATACACCGTTATATTGTTGATTAAAAATTCTATTTAAATATCCAAAATTCAAATTATACATAATAATGTATATCACATTTCAACAATATATGTATGCTGAACATAAATCTAATATTTCATGTCCATTCAAATACCTCTATATCAACTATAATATGTATTCCTTTTTCTGATTGTGATCCCTAAATATCTAATGATGAAATAAGTATGACTAATGTATGTAAGCTAACAATAATCAACATTCTTCATGTGATTCTTAACTAGCATGCACCAACCTGGATAATGCATGGTCTTTGAAAGTCAATTCAGGGGTAAACAGTTGATCTTCAATAGGTGTCTTATTCATCAGTTCATTAAATAGAGGACTGGGAAATACCATCTACAAAATAGAAAATCATCTAAGTGTCTCCAATAGGATGTCTCCACAGCCTTATTCTATCAAATAGTTTGCACTTACCATGTGAACATGTCTTTGTATGGTTTTCAAGGTCAGCAGAATTGAAAGATAATGCCAGACATGATCCCATTGGTATACTTCAATTTCAATCTTGGCTTTTTCCCCACTGTCAGTCTGGGCAATCTTGACTGTCAGGCTTCAAATTGTTCCCTTTCAGTCTTTAGATTAAGTCATCTCCCTAATGTAAGAAATTTTATCAAAAAAATTCATACAAGTGTGTGAATCAGTTCTGTACCACTCTCCCACCCCCCATTTCATAATAAATATCTGTCACTAGCTTACTAAGCCTGTGTATGAACCTGTGTTATTTTCTATCAAGTGTGAAGATGAGTCATATTGAGCAGAAAAAACCTCTGTGTGACATTGAACCATAGTCATTCTAGAGTATCCCTTTCTGATTATGTACATTTTAAGTAATGTGTAAACAAAAATCTATTTTTTAAAATGTATGCCATATGATGTATTTGTGTACAAATCATGCCAGCAACAGTCCATACATTTCTACTTACCATCTGATGTCCTCTTTAAAAACCAGGTGGCAAAGACTCGCTATAGGACCCAATGCCCAGAGCATCACCTATATTATGAAAATTAAAAATTATTCTAACATTTGATCAATACTAACATGTTTGCACAATTCTCTACTTGTCATTTCCATAGAGTTCACATCTATTGAAAATACTCCAGTGTAACTTCTATTCTTTACCGTCTAAAGTGGCGGTTGATGACGTCTGCTCTGACATCAAGTCCCTCGTCCTGGAATTCCCCCTCTAGAACAGGATCATCCTCCTCATCTCTGATGAGGTCTCTGTCCACCGGGACGGCCTGCAGCATCCCAGCCCGCTGTGCAATATTATGCAGGACGCTACAGGCTACAACGATCTTAGCCACCTTCTTTGGGTTGTACTGGAGTGCTCCTCCAGAACGGTCCAGGCACCTGAATCTCATCTTCAGGAGCCCGAACATCCTTTCAACCACCGCCCTGGTTCTCTTATGAGCCCTATTGTAGCGCTCCTCAGACACATCAGTCGGGCTACGCAAGGGGGTAATGAGCCAAGGCCGGCTCATGTACCCAGAATCACCTATAAATTTTGAACAGAACATAATTCAAACAGAATACTTAAACTAGTATATTGTTGTATAAATTTTTTTTTGTTAAAAACGATAATCCATATTAAAACTTGTCAGAAACATCCAAAAAATAAAATTTCTATATTATTCTGTATCTTCCCATTTCAGCTAAGACATGCTACATATGCGTATTGTTCTGAAAACAAACCTTGTGTAAAATGCTAACTACATGGTTACATTGCATTCTCAATCTGAACACTTAAGGTAAGACATGCTACATATCTGCATTTAAATAAAACTAGACATTAGCAGAAAGAGACAATGACAGGGTTAAATTGCATGAGATAATAGCTTCCCATTTCAGCTAAGACATGCTACATATGTGTATTGTTCTGAAAACAAACCTTGTGTAAAATGCTAACTACATGGTTACATTGCATTCTCTATCTGAACACTTAAGGTAAGACATGCTACATATCTGCATTTAAATAAAAATAGACATTAGCAGAAAGAGACAATGACAGGGTTAAATTGCATGAGATAATAGCTTCCCATTTCAGCTAAGACATGCTACATATGTGTATTGTTCTGAAAACAAACCTTTTGTAAAATGCTAACTACATGGTTACATTGCATTCTCTATCTGAACACTTAAGGTAAGACATGCTACATATCTGCATTTAAATAAAACTAGACATTAGCAGAAAGAGACAATGACAGGGTTAAATTGCATGAGATAATAGCTTCCCATTTCAGCTAAGACATGCTACATATGCGTATTGTTCTGAAAACAAACCTTGTGTAAAATGCTAACTACATGGTTACATTGCATTCTCTATCTGAACACTTAAGGTAAGACATGCTACATATCTGCATTTAAATAAAACTAGACATTAGCAGAAAGAGACAATGACAGGGTTAAATTGCATGAGATAATAGCTTCCCATTTCAGCTAAGACATGCTACATATGCGTATTGTTCTGAAAACAAACCTTGTGTAAAATGCTAACTACATGGTTACATTGCATTCTCTATCTGAACACTTAAGGTAAGACATGCTACATATCTGCATTTAAATAAAACTAGACATTAGCAGAAAGAGACAATGACAGGGTTAAATTGCATGAGATAATAGCTTCCCATTTCAGCTAAGACATGCTACATATGCGTATTGTTCTGAAAACAAACCTTTTGTAAAATGCTAACTACATGGTTACATTGCATTCTCTATCTGAACACTTAAGGTAAGACATGCTACATATCTGCATTTAAATAAAAATAGACATTAGCGTCGGTAAATAACAAATGGTTCAATTTAATCCTATAGCTGAACATGACGCTAACAGTTAAAAAATACAGGGACAATTGTCAAAATTATTAACCATGTTGTGCACAAATACTCACCAACGAGATAACCAGGGGGCATTTGTCTTTCCTCAAACTGGCTCCACAGGGACGACAGAGAGAGGATGCGGGCATCATGACAAGCCCCTCCAAAATTCGCATACACATGCATAATCCTCATCCGTGCGTCACAAACATACTGCACGTTGAGGCTATGAAAATGTTTGCGATTGCTGAAGGGCAAGTCATCAATTGGAGCACGCAGCGCAATGTGGGTACAATCTATGGCTCCCAAGACATTGGGCAATTGAGCAATATCAAAGAATTCCTGCTTCAGGCGCCTCCAATCACCATCATTCTGTGGGAATCCTATGTATTGCTTACTGATACGTACCATGGCGTCCAGAAAGTTATCAAACACCACAGAGAATGTACCTTGAGCCAGGCCATGCATGTACAGTTCTCCGGATTGAAAACTCCCGGAGGCCAGGACGTATAGACAGCTTAGCATCTTACTCATGGGGGGAACAGCAGTCCTTATTTGTATACGTGGCTCCAAATGAGGTTTAAGAAGATCGTAAAGGCCAATGAGCTGTTCGCGATCGAGCCGATACTTATCAAAAACCTCAAAGTCGCTCATGTTTTCCAAGGTGGGTCTCACCCTGTAGACACGAGGACCTCGAACCAGACGACCCCTTTGTCTCGGTCTGAGCCGCCGAGGCTGCCTGATTCGACCAACAGCTAGTTCGCCAATAGCAGCACCAGCAGCGTCTACCATGTCATCGTCATCCATCTTTCAAAACAGCGTAACAAGGTAAGCACTTGATCTGATGTGGATCACAAGTGATGCATTGGCCATGTTGTTTGGGGGATTTATAGTACGATTAGTCCAATGGTATTGAGTTTGTAATGATTGCTGATTGTATTCACTTGTTTGTATGTGAGCGGCGCGAATGCTTTCAAAGTGGGCGTTGTATTTTTTTGGCTGAAATGTTGTTTTCCGCCAATAAATCTCAATGTGAAAGTGTCAAATATCACACATACAGTGCATGTTTGTAATGTTTGTTCATATGCGTAATCAATATTTATTAAACGCGATCTTATAGTAACAAGCACACGTCCAGGCTAACATGAATGAAAGTGCATAGTTGTGTATAATGTGCATCGAATGTGATCGATCAATGTTGCTGCAACATTGTTTGTAAACGATAAAGTAACATCTGCCATCTGTAGTATTGTATATATAAGTGATTGCCGAGCTGTCAATATTGTATGCGTCCCTTTAAAATCGCAATAATAATTCAGAACTTCCCGTCTGCCATCTGTAGTATTGTATATATAAGTGATTGCCGAGCTGTCAATATTGTATGCGTCCCTTTAAAATCGCAATAATAATTCAGAACTTCCCGTCTGCCATCTGTAGTATTGTATATAAGTGATTGCCGAGCTGTCAATATTGTATGCGTCCCATTAAAATCGCAATAATAATTCAGAACTTCCCGTCTGCCATCTGTAGTATTGTATATATAAGTGATTGCCGAGCTGTCAATATTGTATGCGTCCCTTTAAAATCGCAATAATAATTCAGAACTTCCCGTCTGCCATCTGTAGTATTGTATATAAGTGATTGCCGAGCTGTCAATATTGTATGCGTCCCTTTAAAATCGCATCCCTTTAAAATCGCAATAATACTGAATAACTTACGGCTGTCATCTGTAGTATTGCATATATAAGTGATTGCCGAGCTGTCAATATTGTATGCGTCCCATTCAAATCGCAATAATAATTCCGAACTTCCCATCTGCCATCTGTAGTATTGTGTATATAAGTGATTGCCGAGCTGTCAATATTGTATGCGTCCCATTAAAATGGCACTAATACTGAATAACTTCCGGCTGTCATCTGTAGTATTGTATATATAAGTGATTGCCGAGCTGTCAATATTGTATGCGTCCCATTCAAATCGCAATAATAATTCCGAACTTCCCGTCTGCCATCTGTAGTATTGTGTATATAAGTGATTGCCGAGCTGTCAATATTGTATGCGTCCCTTTCAAATCGCAATAATAATTCAGAACTTCCCGTCTGCCATCTGTAGTATTGTGTATATAAGTGATTGCCGAGCTGTAAATATTGTATGCGTCCCTTTCAAATCGCAATAATAATTCAGAACTTCCCGTCTGCCATCTGTAGTATTGTATATATAAGTGATTTTAGATCTGACAATATTGTATGCGTGCCATAAAAATGGCACTAATACTGAATAACTTCCGGCTGCCATCTGTAGTATTGTATATATAAGTGATTTTAGATCTGACAATATTGTATGCGTGCCATAAAAATGGCACTAATACTGAATAACTTCCGGCTGTCATCTGTAGTATTATATATATAAGTGATTTGCGATCTGACAATATTTCTTAATTGTCCCATTGAAATCTCCATAATAATGCTGTTCAAAAGTGTGGTTTACGTATATGTTGTATTGTAGTATTGAGTGTTAAAGTTCCTAAAGGGGCGGTACAGTGGTGAATCTGTGATGTGTATGGTTGAATCTTCTAATGACGTCATGATATTATTAACCTGCCTATGTAGTTGTGAAATCCTCATTGTGTTGTTGTATTGTGCTACATTGTTATTGTGTGCTGAATAAAATCTAAATGTGTGCTTTGTGGTTGCGTGATGGGTGATACGTGTTATGTACATGTACGTATATATTGTGATTGTGTCCCACATATGCTGACTTCTATATAGCGGTCTGGCATTGTTGTTCCTTCCCATAAAGTGACATCTGTAATCTGGTGTAATGATGTATTTTTTTGTAGGTAATTCCTAATGGTTTATTGTGATGGAATAATGATGTTACAAGTACCGTCAAATCCATATGTTGTGTTTTGTGATTCCTGTAGAGAATGTAATGTGTTTGTCCACCATCATTTGAATGCACATGTATGAGTGAATGTTAAAAGTAATATATGTGCATCCATGAGTGATTATGTGTTAAGCCTATGTAAATATGCAGTTGCTGCAAGCATATGAGTTGAATAACTGAAATGCAATAATAAAGGTAAATGAGAGGTGTTTCCCATTGTGTAGTGTTTGTGAATCCAGAAATGTGTATTGAATTTTATTTTAATTTTAAATGTAATTTTATTGAAATAATAATGTGTTACTAGTGATGTGGATTTGTAGTTGATGTAATCTAAAAGTGTGAAACAAATTTATGGTGTTGTGAATATTTAATAATTAAAAACCATAAGTCCACCATAGGGAAATAGTCATTTCTTGATCTATTTATCATAGCTGTGTCTAACGCATGAAATCATGTCTTTTCTAGCGCTGGTATTTGGAGTTTTTCAGTCTACGCTATTTGCGTGCGTTAGGGAAATGAGGGTTTCGCGTGCACGAGCACGTCTTCCCAATAGAAGTCAATGGAGGCTCTAAAGATTTATAATTTTTTTTTCTAAGACTGGTTTTCCTCGTAAAGTGAGTGACGTCATGAGCTTGTGTGAAAAAGTAACTAAATTGTGTTCTTTTTGTAATAAATAAATTTTTTGTGTATGTCATGTGGTGTATATTGTTTGTATGCATCGATGAGTGTATGTTTGTGATAATGTTATTAGTTAGATGTAGGTATATGAGGGTCTTTTCCCGTATGTCCATGTAAGTCAATGGGAAAATGGATTTTTGTGGATTTTTTTCAAACACCCGAGATCTCGCAACTTTAATCCTTTGTATTTTACCGAAAACAAAATAAATATGAAAAATAAAGATAGTGTAGTGTTTGTATGAGTGTAAGTGTACTTTGTGTAATATTTGTTTTGTGATTCGTGGATGTTTTTTTTTGTCGGTATATGTTTACTACTGGGTCTGAGGTGGCGGTAGAAAGGTGAGCGTTAGGTGTATTTTGAGTGGCGGTAAATAAACTCTAAATACCGGAGTGCGTAAGAAACCAGCGTTAGGAGCCTCTAACGCTGGTTTTCACGGCTAACGCCGAACTCCAAATCTAGGCCGTAATGTGATTACGCAGACTGGACCCTTAACATGAGGCTGACAATCATTTCTTGACCCGCAAGAGGTTCCTCTGATTGCCTGCCACCACAATAACAGCTGCAGTGACAGACCCCCAGATTTTGTCCCTGTCTACAGAGCTGGTCAGCCGTCTCTGCTCACCAAATAGGCAGGAATAATTGGGCTCCAGGGTGGAGATCGGTGCCTTACTTTCTCCATTGGTGAAATACTTCTCTTACAGGTAGATTACGAGTTTTGTGTTACGGCTTTTAACGCTGAAAAATGGCAATTTCATCGTAATGGCAGTAACGCACTATTACGAGTCATGTCAGTATAGCTATACCGCAAGCATTTTAGCCTGTAACGAAAGTCCATTCTGCACTCAAAAAAATGACGTTTTTGCGTGGGATTTTTATAGCGCCGGTATTAAAGGTTGTGCGTGAGGCTATAAAGCTTACGTTACAGCCTGTACCGACTGCCATCTTAAAGCAGTAGTTATGAGTTTTGCTCCACAAAAATGTTTCACAAAACTCATAACTAAAGTGTTACAAAGTACACTAACACTCATAAACTTCCTATTAACCCCTAAACCGCCACCCTCCTGCATCGCAAACACTATTTAAAACTTATAAAACCCTAATCTGCAGCCCACCCACATTGCGACAATTAAATAAATGTATTAACCCCTAATCTGCCGCTCCCGACATCGCTGACACTAATTAAAATTATTAACCCCTATTCCGCCGCTCCCCGACATCACCACCACTATAATAAAGTTATTAACCCCTAAACCTCTGGCCTCCCACATCTCTGTAACTAAATAAACCTATTAACCCCTAAACCACCGCCCCCCTACATCGCAAAACAATTAAACTATTAACCCCTAAACCTAACACCCCCCTAACTTTAAATTAAAATTACAATATAACTATATTTAAATAAATAAAAACTTACATGTGAAATAAAAATAAACCTAACATTAAACTATAAATTAACCTAACCTTACTATTCTAATAAAATTTTAAAAAACTACCAATTAAAATATCTAAATTACAAATTTAAAAAACCTAACACTATGAAAAAAAATTAAACAAACTAAAATTACAAAAAATAATAAACACTAAGGCCTAGATTTGGAGTTCGGCGGTAAAAGGGCTGTTAACGCTCCGCAGGCTTTTTTCTGGCCGCACCATAAAATTATCTCTGGTATCGAGAGTTCAAACAAATGCTGCGTTAGGCTCCAAAAAAGGAGCGTAGAGCATTTTTACCGCAAATGCAACTCTCGATACCAGAGCTGCTTACGGACGCGGCCGGCATCAAAAACGTGCTCGTGCACGATTCTCCCATAGGAAACAATGGGGCTGTTTGAGCTGAAAAAAAACCTAACACCTGCAAAAAAGCAGCGTTCAGCTCCTAACGCAGCCCCATTGTTTCCTATGGGGAAACACTTCCTACGTCTGCACCTAACACTCTAACATGTACTCCGAGTCTAAACACCCCTAGCCTTACACTTATTAACCCCTAATCTGCCGCCCACGCTATCGCTGACCCCTGCATTACACTTTTAACCCCTAATCTGCCGCTCCGTAAAACACCGCCACCTACGTTATCCCTATGTACCCCTAATCTGCTACCCCTAACACTGCCGACCCCTATATTATATTTATTAACCCCTAATCTGCCCCCCACAACGTCGCCGACACCTACCTACACTTATTAACCCCTAATCTGCCGAGCGGACCTGAGCGCTACTATAATAAAGTTATTAACCCCTAATCCGCCTCACTAACCCTATCATAAATAGTATTAACCCCTAATCTGCCCTCCCTAACATCGCCGACACCTACCTTCAATTATTAACCCCTAAACTTCCGATCGGAGCTCACCGCTATTCTAATAAATGGATTAACCCCTAAAGCTAAGTCTAACCCTAACACTAACACCCCCCTAAGTTAAATATAATTTTTATCTAACGAAATAAATTAACTCTTATTAAATAACTTATTCCTATTTAAAGCTAAATACTTACCTGTAAAATAAATCCTAATATAGCTACAATATAAATTATAATTATATTATAGCTATTTTAGGATTAATATTTATTTTACAGGCAACTTTGTAATTATTTTAACCAGGTACAATAGCTATTAAATAGTTAAGAACTATTTAATAGCTACCTAGTTAAAATAATTACAAATTTACCTGTAAAAGAAATCCTAACCTAAGATATAATTAAACCTAACACTACCCTATCAATAAAATAATTAAATAAACTACCTACAATTACCTACAATTAACCTAACACTACACTATCAATAAATTAATTAAACACAATTGCTACAAATAAATACAATTAAATAAACTAGCTAAAGTACAAAAAATAAAAAAGAACTAAGTTACAGAAAATAAAAAAATATTTACAAACATAATAAAAATATTACAACAATTTTAAACTAATTACACCTACTCTAAGCCCCCTAATAAAATAACAAAGCCCCCCAAAATAAAAAATTCCCTACCCTATTCTAAATTAAAAAAGTTACAAGCTCTTTTACCTTACCAGCCCTGAACAGGGCCCTTTGCGGGGCATGCCCCAAGAATTTCAGCTCTTTTGCCTGTAAAAAAAACCATACAATACCCCCCCCCCAACATTACAACCCACCACCCACATACCCCTAATCTAACCCAAACCCCCCTTAAATAAACCTAACACTAAGCCCCTGAAGATCTTCCTACCTTGTCTTCACCATCCAGGTATCACCGATCCGTCCTGGCTCCAAGATCTTCATCCAACCCAAGCGGGGGTTGGCGATCCATAATCCGGTGCTCCAAAGTCTTCCTCGTATCCGGCAAGAAGAGGACATCCGGACCGGCAAACATCTTCTCCAAGCGGCATCTTCGATCTTCTTCCATCCAGTGCGGAGCGGGTCCATCTTGAAGCAGGCGACGCGGATCCATCCTCTTCTTCCGATGTCTCCCGACTAATGACGGTTCCTTTAAGGGACGTCATCCAAGATGGCGTCCCTCGAATTCCGATTGGCTGATAGGATTCTATCAGCCAATCGGAATTAAGGTAGGAATTTTCTGATTGGCTGATGGAATCAGCCAATCAGAATCAAGTTCAATCCGATTGGCCGATCCCATCAGCCAATCAGATTGAGCTCGCATTCTATTGGCTGATCGGAACAGCCAATAGAATGCGAGCTCAATCTGATTGGCTGATGGGATCGGCCAATCGGATTGAACTTGATTCTGATTGGCTGATTCCATCAGCCAATCAGAAAATTCCTACCTTAATTCCGATTGGCTGATAGAATCCTATCAGCCAATCGGAATTCGAGGGACGCCATCTTGGATGACGTCCCTTAAAGGAACCGTCATTAGTCGGGAGACATCGGAAGAAGAGGATGGATCCGCGTCGCCTGCTTCAAGATGGACCCGCTCCGCACCGGATGGAAGAAGATCGAAGATGCCGCTTGGAGAAGATGTTTGCCGGTCCGGATGTCCTCTTCTTGCCGGATAGGAGGAAGACTTTGGAGCACCGGATTATGGATCGCCAACCCCCGCTTGGGTTGGATGAAGATCTTGGAGCCAGGACGGATCGGTGATACCTGGATGGTGAAGACAAGGTAGGAAGATCTTCAGGGGCTTAGTGTTAGGTTTATTTAAGGGGGGTTTGGGTTAGATTAGGGGTATGTGGGTGGTGGGTTGTAATGTTGGGGGGGGGGTATTGTATGTTTTTTTTTACAGGCAAAAGAGCTGAAATTCTTGGGGCATGCCCCGCAAAGGGCCCTGTTCAGGGCTGGTAAGGTAAAAGAGCTTGTAACTTTTTTAATTTAGAATAGGGTAGGGAATTTTTTATTTTGGGGGGCTTTGTTATTTTATTAGGGGGCTTAGAGTAGGTGTAATTAGTTTAAAATTGTTGTAATATTTTTATTATGTTTGTAAATATTTTTTTATTTTCTGTAACTTAGTTCTTTTTTATTTTTTGTACTTTAGCTAGTTTATTTAATTGTATTTATTTGTAGCAATTGTGTTTAATTAATTTATTGATAGTGTAGTGTTAGGTTAATTGTAGGTAATTGTAGGTAGTTTATTTAATTATTTTATTGATAGGGTAGTGTTAGGTTTAATTATAACTTAGGTTAGGACTTATTTTACAGGTAAATTTGTTATTATTTTAACTAGGTAACTATTAAATAGTTCTTAACTATTTAATAGCTATTGTACCTGGTTAAAATAATAACAAAGTTGCCTGTAAAATAAATATTAATCCTAAAATAGCTATAATATAATTATAATTTATATTGTAGCTATATTAGGATTTATTTTACAGGTAAGTATTTAGCTTTAAATAGGAATAATTTATTTAATAAGAGATAATTAATTTCGTTAGATAAAAATTATATTTAACTTAGGGGGGTGTTAGTGTTAGGGTTAGACTTAGCTTTAGGGGTTAATCCATTTATTAGAATAGCGGTGAGCTCCGATCGGAAGTTTAGGGGTTAATAATTGAAGGTAGGTGTCGGCGATGTTAGGGAGGGCAGATTAGGGGTTAATACTATTTATGATAGGGTTAGTGAGGCGGATTAGGGGTTAATAACTTTATTATAGTAGCGCTCAGGTCCGCTCGGCAGATTAGGGGTTAATAAGTGTAGGCAGGTGTCGGCGACGTTGAGGGGGGCAGATTAGGGGTTAATAAATATAATATAGGGGTCGGCGATGTTAGGGGCAGCAGATTAGGGGTACATAGGGATAACGTAGGTGGCGGCGATTTGCGGTCGGAAGATTAGGGGTTAATTATTGTAAGTAGCTGGCGGCGACGTTGTGGGGGGCAGGTTAGGGGTGAATAAATATAATACAGGGGTCGGCGGGGTTAGGGGCAGCAGATTAGGGGTACATAAATATAACGTAGGTGGTGGTCGGCAGATTAGGGGTTAAAAAATTTTAATCGAGTGTCGGCGATGTGGGGGGAGCTCGGTTTAGGGGTACATAGGTAGTTTATGGGTGTTAGTGTACTTTAGGGTACAGTAGTTAAGAGCTTTATGAACCGGCGTTAGCCAGAAAGCTCTTAACTCCTGCTATTTTCAGGCGGCTGGAATCTTGTCGTTAGAGTTCTAACGCTCACTGCAGAAACGACTCTAAATACCAGCGTTAGAAAGATCCCATTGAAAAGATAGGCTACGCAAATGGCGTAGGGGGATCTGCGGTATGGAAAAGTCGCGGCTGTAAAGTGAGCGTTAGACCCTTTAATCACTGACTCCAAATACCAGCGGGCGCCCAAAACCAGCGTTAGGAGCCTCTAATGCTGGTTTTGACGGCTACCGCCGAACTCCAAATCTAGGCCAAAGTTACGAAAAATAAAAAACACTAAGCTTACAAAAATAATAAACGAGATTATCAAAAATAAAAACAATTACATCAAATCTAATAGCCCTATAAAAATTAAAAGCCCCCCCAAACAAACCCCCCCCCAGCCTACAATAAACTACCAATAGCTCTTAAAAGGGCCTTTTGTAGGGCATTGCCCTAAGTTAAACAGCTCTTTTACCTGTAAAAAAAATACAAAGTCCCCCCAACAGTAAAACCCATCACCCAACCAACTCCCCAAAATAAAAAAATAAATAAAAAACAAAACTACCTATTCCCCCTGAAGGGGCATTTATATGGGCATTGCCCTTAAAAGGGCATTTAGCTCTTTTTTATTGCCCTTCAAAAGGCATTTAGCTCTTTTTTAAAAGCCCAAACCCTATTCTGAAAAAAATAACACCACAAAAAATAAAAAACTACCTAACACTAACCACAGAATATCTACTCAAGTTTACTGAAGTCCGGACATCCCAGCAGCAAGAAGTCTTCATCCAGGCGGCGACATCTTCATCCATCGCGGGGGCGTCTTCTATCTTCATCCCAGCGGCACGGCAAAGACATCTAGCGCAGAGCGTCCTCTTCATACGGTCCCCACCATACACTGAAGCTTCAATGCAACGTAGCCGTTTCAAAATGGCGTACCTTGCATTCCTATTGGCTGATATGATTCTTCAAATTCAAATCAGCCAATTGGATGAGAGCTTCTAAAATCCTATTGGCTGATGAAATCCTATTGTCTGTTTTGATCAGCCAATAGGATTTTAGAAGCTCTCATCCTATTGGCTGATTTGAATTTGAAGAATCAAATCAGCCAATAGGAATGCAAGATACGCCATTCTTTTTGGGTTAGTGTTTTGCGTTGTGGAGGGACGGTGGTTTAGGGGTTAATAGGTTTATTTAGTTGCGGAGATGTGGGAAGCCAAAGGTTTAGGGGTTAATAGGTTTATATAGTTGCAGAGATGTGGAAGGGTGGAGGTTAAGGGGTTAATAACTTTATTATAGTGTCGACGATGTCAGGGAGCGACGGAATAGGGGTTAATAACTTTATTATTATGGCGGTGATGTCGGAGAGCGGCGGAATAGGAGCTAATAACTTTTATTATAGTGGCGGTGATGTCGGGGAGTGGTGGAATAGGGGTTAATAAGTTTTATTAGTGTAGGCGATGTCGGGAGTGACAGATTAGGGGTAAATAACTTTATTTAGGTGTCGGCGATGTCGGGGGCAGCAGATTAGGGGTGTTTAGACTGGGGGTTTATGTTAGGGTGTTAGGTTTAAACTTAACTTTTTTTCCCCATAGACATCAATAGGGTTTGGTTACGAGAATTTTCATTCCGCGATCGCATGTGTTAGTTTTTTTCTAACACTCTCTCCCAATTGATGTCTATTGGGGAAAGCGTGCATGAGCACGTCAAAGCAGCCCTTGGATTTTGTGCGGTATGGAGCTTAAAGCCACCATATTGCATGCACAAGGAGGCTTTTTAGTAACTCGTAATGGCAGCGCTATGGAGGGTGTAATAACGCAACTTTTTTGGCGTTAGTTTCGCACCCTGTTTAGCGCAAAACTCGTAATCTAGGTGTTAGTGAAGTAGAGAACTAACAAAGAGGAATGAGTTTTTTCTGTGCAGAACTTGTTCATTAGACAGGACATGTTAGTTTATAATTGGCTGACATATTGCATTCATTTTTGCTACAATTTTTCTTTTAACAAACTAGATTTTGTTGTATATATTTGGATGAAAACTTCTTCAGGGGTGTGATTTTATTTAAGGTGACCAGATGTCCCTATTTGAATTTGAGCAATGTGTGCCAATTTTTTTTTTTGCTAGGGACCGTCTTGGGTGGTTCTAGATTATTAGGAATTTGTCGACTGGATTTCCAGTATGCAAATGAAGTGGTAATTTACTTGCTCTGAGCCCTCTCAAGGATGGATGGTACGAAGCAGGTAGAGGAGGGTAGAATGAGTCTGGTGCACAGTTTACTGGGAACCTCGGCTTGCTTTTACTGACCAGCAGGTTGACAATAGTGATGTCACAAACTGAAAATTTTCCGTTCGCGAACAGCGAACGCAAGTGTCCGCAACTGTTCGTGAATGGGCGAACTGGGCGAACCGCCATTTACTTCAATAGGCAGACGAATTTTAAAACCCACAGGGACTCTTTCTGGCCACAATAGTGATGGAAATTTTGTTTCAAGGGGACTAACACCTGGACTGTGGCATGCCGGAGGGGGATCCATGGCAAAACTCCCACGGAAAATTACATAGTTGATGCAGAGTCTGGTTTTAATCCATAAAGGGCATAAATCACCTAACATTCCTAAATTGTTTGGAATAACGTGCTTTAAAACATCAGGCATGATGTTGTATCGATCAGGTAGTGTAAGGGTTACGCCCGCTTCACAGTGACAGACCAAACTCCCCGTTTAACGCACCGCAAACAACCGCAAACAGTCCATTTGCACAACCACGAGATAGATAGTTGAATGGATACATAGATACATAGATTAGATAGATAGATCAATAGATGCAATATACATTTGATAGATACGATAGATAGATTTGATAGATAAATAGATAGATTTGATAGATAGATAATTTCCCAGACAGAGAATTACAAGACGTGCGGTCTGGGACCCATGGTAAGGTTCCCAGAGGCAGTTGCGGCACCACGGGACGTGTATATGGTATGGATTTAAGGAACCGGGAGATGGAAAAAGATGCTTGGTTGTTTTTTTTTTCAAATTTACACTACTGTTACACCAGATATGAGTTTTTGGCACTGGGCAAGTGGGCACAGTATACGCTGTGAGCCTGGCACACACGCTGGCAAGCAACTGCAATTAGATTACACAAGCAGACTGATGTTTCACAGTCAAAAAAGTTTTTTTTTTTTAATTATTTACACTACTATTATACCAGATATGAGTGGTGGCACTGGGCAAGTGGGCCTGGCACACACGTTGGCAGGCAGGCAACTGCAATTAGATTACACTAGCAGACTGATGTTTCACAGTCCAAAAAGTTTTTTTTTTTAATTATTTACACTACTGTTACACCAGATATGAGTGGTGGCACTGGGCAAGTGGCCCTGGCACACACGCTAGCAGGCAGGCAACTGCAATTAGATTACACTAGCAGACTGATGTTTCACAGTCAAAAAAGTTTTTTTTTTTTAATTATTTACACTACTGTTACACCAGATATGAGTGGTGGCATTGGGCAAGTGGGCCTGGCACACACGCTGGCAGGCAGGCAACTGCAATTAGATTACACTAGCAGACTGATGTTTCACAGCCACACCAGATATGAGTGGTGGCACTGGGCAAGTGGCTTGGCAGGCAAGCAACTGCAATTAGATTACACAGGAAAAAAATGATGTTCTAGCCCTAAAAGGGCTTTTTGGGGTGCTGTCCTTAAAGCAGAGATCAGATGAGTCCTTCAGGACTGTAGTGGACACTGAATACACTAGCCTAGCTATCAATTTCACTATAAAATCACCAGCAGCTACACTGTCCCTCCTCTCACTAACAATGCAGCTTTCGAATGAATTTAAAATGGCTGCTGTCCAGGAGCTGGGAGGGTCTGCTGCTGATTGGCTGGAATGTGTCTGCAGACTGTGAGATACAAGGTCAAAGTTTACTCAATGATGACGAATAGGGGGCAGATCGAACATCGCATATGTTCACCCGCCGCGGCGAACGCAAATAAGCTATGTTCGCCGGAAACTATTCGCCGGTGAACAATTCGCGACATCACTAGTTGACAAGGCTGGGGCAGTCACTAGTGCTCTAGTGATCTTTATAGTGGTGATCAATGCCTTTGATATGTGATGTTTATAATTATTTTATAATAACCCCTGCCTAGTTTCATTAGTGATATTGAAAGGTTCAGAAAGGATATTATTTACTTTGATTTGGGCATTGGGCGGGGAATATAGGGCGAATACCATTTTTATAAATTTGTCCCCAAATCTCATTTTTTTCCAAGGTATTCCTAATGAACTGCCAATTCACTCTGTCAAATGCCTTTTCGGCATCTGTAGATAACAGAGCGAGTGGCACCTGGTTGACTGTGAAGTATGCGGTTAATTGTAAAATTTTAAGGGTGTTATCCTTCGCCTCCCCGGGACAAACCCCACTTGGTCCAAAGAAATCAACAAGGGAAGGAACCTGTTAACCCTGTTAGCTAAAACCTTTGCTAAGATCTTCACATCAGTGTTAAGTAGCGATATCGGTCCATAGCTTTGAGTTTTGTTTGTCGGCTTCCCCGGTTTCGGTATAACCGTAATATAGGCCACTAGCATAGGTGGCAGCAATGTCCCCAAGTCAGGTAGCTCATTAAACAAGTTTTGTAAATGGGGTAGTAAAATGGGTGAGAATGTTTTGTAATATTTAGCCCCAAACCCATCAGGGCCAGGGCTTTTCCCGTTGGGCAGCTTCTTCAAAGCCATCTGTATCTTCTCAAGAGTAAGAGGAGACTCAAGATAGTCAATCGCGTCTTGCTCTAATGTTGGTAGCTGTGTGTTTGCAAGATATTCCTGTGCCAGGTAATGGTCCGAGTCCTTCCTTGGGGGTGGCGGGTGCAAAATAGATTTAAGATTATATAGTTTGCAATAGTATGTCCGTAATGCTTCCGCTATTTTAAGACTGTCTTTGTAAATTCTATCTTCCCCCTCCTGAATTGTGAACCGGCCCTATCACCTCCTTTATAGTATCTTTGTTTTAGCAGTAAGGTTTTATGTTGGTTGTCGTCCTGTAATAATTGTTTAAAATCAGCTTTAGCTCGGGTTAATCTGGTTCCAACTCAATGTCATTCGGGTATTTTTTGTGCTGCTCCTCTAATGTTGCAATGTTTTTTAGGATAAGGTTATACTTTTCCCTGCTTTGTTTCACAATTTTGGCTTTATGTTTTATAAAGTGACCTCTAATGACGCTTTTGTGTGCCTCACAGATGATAGGTAATGTAATATCATCTGTCACATTCAGGTCAAAGTATTATTGTAGCATCAAGGCTATATCTTCTGTAATTATCAGGTTATTTAAAAGCGTGTCATCTAAATGACAAAATGAAGGAAGTACTGGGTTTATCTGGCCACATCATCTAAAATGTCACCGGTGCATGGTGAGACCACGTGATAGAGGATATTTAACTACAGGTAATGTACGCAATGCCTTGAAAGTCAGTAAAGAAGTAGTCAATGCGTGAATATTTCTTATGCGGACTAGAATAGTATGTGAAGTCTGCGTCTCCTGGGTGCATTGTATGCCAGATGTCGTGGAGAAGGTGACTTTTTAAAGTAGTGGTAATTTGTTTTAGGATGTGATGGGAAACACTAGAAGTACCATTGGAGGTGTTTTCCCCCGGGTGAAGTGGTGCATTAAAATCCCCTCCCAGAACCAACACTCCCCTAGATACTTCACAAAGTTTGCCCGACAAAGTTTTAAAAAAGATGTGCTGAGCCGTGTTAGGGGCATAAGCATTGGCCAATGTAACAAGCCTACCATACAGTAAACCCACCACTATTAGAAGTCTACCATTCTTGTCTCTTTCGATCCTCTGGAGGTGGAAAGGGATCCTATGATGTATGAGTATACCAACCCCATTCTGTTTTCTGGGCCCTGAGGAGAAAAACGCTGTGGGGTATTTACGGTTGTGCCATTTAGGTTCTTTATGTTTCATAAAATGGGATTCCTGCAGGAAGATTATGTCGCCCTGCAATTTATGTAGTTCTCGAGAGACTATGGATCGTTTTCCTGGGCTGTTCAGTTCCCTAACATTGATCGTAACAGCTTTAAGGGGGTGGGTTTTTGGTTTGTGTTGTGAGAGAATCATTATACTGTGAGGTTTAGGTGGGAGGGGGAAGGGAAAAGAAAGAAAAAGAAAAAAAAAACACAAAACTCTCAGTGACTGTGTGTACATATAATGCATATGTTGCTCACAGATGGGTAATAAAGAGATATTTGCAATCCATGAAAATATAGTCTATGTGCACAAATATATTATTAGGTGTCTGGGAAACCAATAAATATTTTTAGCAGTTTCAATCCTCCTATACCAGTAGGTCAAACTTTACAAGTTACTCTAGAGGGTATATGCCTATAGCTGGTCCATTTGGAAAGGCAAATATAAGGATAAACAAACAAACAATTTATAACATTGTCATATGCAAAAATTGAAACCAAAAAAGAGGCTAAGTGACAATAGTAGTGGATGAACCGAGGGGAGAGGGTTACAAAGGGAGGCAAGGAAGCTAGAACATTTTTAATGCAACGTGGCATACAAACTATGGCAAGAAATGTTGGAAATACAGAACAATTCAGACATTAATCTAGGTTACAGACCTGGATGATATCATGAGTCTGAATTCTTCATAGCAGTAATAGAGGTGAGAAACTATACCATGAGAATGTCTCTAGAAAAGAGCAGCCGCTAGTCCTTGGTAGGAATTCAGGTTTGAATATGGCCGTCTTCCCGGATTGCTTCAGCAGTGGGTAGGCCATCTGGATTTGGGGGTACTATGCCCAATGTAGAGCAAAATGAACTCAAGTCCTCCAAAGATCTGTACAGTGCAGTTTTGTCCCCAGCGGTTGCTATTACACAGGTTGGGAACTCCCAACAGTAAGGAATTTTGTTATCCTGCAGGATTGAGGTTAGAAATTTTAAATCCCTTCGCTTTTGAAGAGTTGCGGGACTGATGAAGAAAACCTGAAGTGTTATGCCGGCATGCGTAATAGGATGTTTGCTTCTACTGTGCCATAGTATCTCCTCCTTATCCTTGTAGTTCAGTATCCTAAGAATAACATCTCTCTGGGGCGCTTTGGTAGATGGCTTCGGGCGTAATGCCCTATTGGCTCTCTCTATGGTAACTTCAGGCGACAATAGGGTTCCCTTGATCAAGCGAAAGAGATCCTGGAGGTACCCCGGCAGGGCAGTGGGATTGATAACTTTGGGAATACCCCATATGCAGAGATTATTCCGCCGACTGCGGTTGTCCAAATCTTCTTAACGGTCTAGCAGGCTTTGAACCATGTTAGCATTATGTTGTACTTGTGAGGAGGACTCTTTCACCCTCACTTGCAGTGTATCTTGTGAGTGTTCAATATTTGTGACTCTTTGAGATAGCTCAGAGACATCCTTGCTTAGTTCACCAAACAAGTTCTTAATTTCAGTAACAATGCCCTTAATATCTTATTTTGAAGAGAGGGTTTTTAAATCCTCCTTGGTAACATAACATGGAGGTGCCATAACAGGCGTGGTTATGTGCCCTGCCTCATCAGGTCTAGGCTCATATGGCATAGGATTTTCTTCTACTGTGAGTGTGTCTGCGCTCTTCAAATAATGACTCATAGTCCTGGTTTTGGTTCCCTTGTCAGGGATACCAGGCTTTTTGTGCGCCATGGTTAAATTTTCTGATAGCAACTCAGTCTGCTAGTTATAAATATCCCGGTGTATCCAAAGATCTTCAAATGTGGTCTTATATGGAGTAATATCACCGGAGTAGTGTCAGAGTAATCACTGCACAGGGGGCTGAAATGTTCAAAAGCACCACATCAACACTGCGTTTATCACCACTGACCCCAATATAAGATATATTCTGCCATGCGGTTTTGGCCTGTTGCGTGTGGCGGGCCTAATTCTGTCAATGCAAGTTCCTCAAATTAGATACCAGCCTCCTTGCTTATGATTGTGCCCAATTTTATATTTGCAGGCACTTACAGGAGAGTGAATGCGGGAGTCAGGCCAGTCTGAGCAGATCACACAAATGTTGTGCCAAGGTCCATCTCACAGAGGGGCCGGTTCAATGCCAGATGCCTTCTCCATATGTATTTTCCGGGAACCGGAGACTAATACGAACCAATCCGGTGGTCTGTGCCTCCTATAGTGTAGATACGCTGTTCCATCGCTGTGATTACAACCGCAGCGAGGCTTGTGGCCTATTCAGAAGATCAGTTGTTGCTGTGTTATTATGCAGCTCCGGATCGATGAGATTACCTGATCCGGTTTGTGTAAGGGTCCCCTCGGTTCATGGGGTAGATTTTGGGATTGTTCAAACCTATATTATGGCATAGAAAGCTTTAGGGCCAACTTTCAGCTCAGGAGCTCTAGCAAGAAACGGCCATTCTCCTGAATGGCTAAGCTCCGCCCCTCAAGGTTACAATATTTTATAATGTGTAACTTGTTATATGGGTTCTAGCGGTAAAATTATCATAACCTCGCAATCGTGTTTGCTATTTTTACTGTAACCTGAGGTTCACTTGTGATCCAGGCCTAAATGTTCTAAGTAGCAGAGTCTCATTTTGTACACTTGTCCACAAACTTCCAGATGGCTGTTTAAAAAAAAAAAATGGTTTTATGTAATATAGATATATTGTTGCTTAGTCAGGTAATAAAGTTAATTTCAGAAATTTATTTTGCTTTTTTAAATTTAGAGATCTGGCTTATGTACAGTCCCCAGGAAATGAGATGACCAGACTAGATTATAGTAGATCAGACTGACTGGCTGCATGATATCAAAAATAAAATGTTTTTGTTAAACGTAGAGGTCCTTGTAGAGCAGAGATAAAGGGAAAAAAAAACATTTTTTAAGTGTGAACTTTAACTTATGGATTGTGTTGTTTTTATTTGAGGGTTTATATAATTACAACATATATATACACATATATATATATATATATATATATATATATATATATATATATATATATATATATATATATATATATATGTGTGTGTATGGGTGTGTGCATGCATGTGTGGGTGTGTGCATGTGTATGTGTGTGTATGCATATGTGTGTGTGTTTATGCATATGTGTGTGTGGGTGTGTGTGGGTATGTATGCGTATATGTGGAGAGTGAGAGAGATTTATTTTCACCTAATAATAGGATATTAGAAATTATTCACAAATTGTATAATTTTATGTTCCACCTCATTTCTTGTCTTGACTTTTGAATAATTATTGTATTCTGCAGCTAAAACTGCTTGTGGTTATATTAAAGTGTTTGAATATGAGGTTACCGATCATTTCTTAATTTTCCTCTGCCAGCCTGCAGGCATATTAAATTGATTTTTATCTCCAGCAAATGCAACCAGCTTCAATAATACCATTAGTGAAACATACACCTCCCAGATGTCATGTCCTCGGGGAACGAAGGAGAGGCAGAGGCATTCAGAGAAAACAAGCAGTAGAACACAATTGTTCATATACTGTTGTTTGCTTCATATAGCTCCTACTGCGGTATTCAAATCATTTCAGAAATAGAATTAATACATTTGCAGTCATCAACATTGTTCATTGGGGTAAAAAAAAATTATACTAGAAATGCAGTTTACCATTAATGCTAGAAGCACTAATTTATATACAGTATATATATGCATTTCTCACTGCTATGTAGAGATGGTCTTAATAACTTCCATGAATCTAGTAACATTTTCAAAAGTCAGATTTTGGTACGTTCCCTGCACTTCTGTATGTGAAGGAGAGACAAGCCCAGAGCAATATAGCACTGCATGACATGACAGATCTGCTGCATTTACACTTTGTGCTTTCTATTTTATATCATTTTACACTTCAGATTACATTTTATTACATTTAACCTTTGCACTTTTAAGTTTGTATTTTATTTTGTGTACAGCAGTGTATTTAGTTTTACAAATTCTAATTATAGAGCAGACTTCACAGAGGCAGAACTCACTGAATTTTCAAAGAAAAGGGGATGAACTTGGAAAGAGATTAGAGGTGCCTTCCATTGGCCCTAATGTTCAAAACATCAATGGACCGTCAGGAAAGTGCTTCTATTGCCTCGTCATGATCGCAGCCTGATGTTCCGTCGGAATGTTAAAAAAAGGGGCTTTTTCAAGCAATGCCGGCCTGCGGCAATATCTGTCCCACATCGTTGACATTGATGCTTGTTGGCATTTTACCCTATTCAAGTGTTCTTACAAGTCACAAACAGTGAAACTAAAATGAGTTTCCATGTAGGAACACTTCAAATAGCTAGCAATCTGCACTTTGAACATATTGATCTTGTGTTGTGTTGATGTGTGAAGTGCATGCCTCACTAACTCCCTCTAAACGCCAATTTCTACATCATGCCTAAGCTACACTCCCCCTGATCCGCCTCGCTACCTCCCACTGACCGCATACACCTACGTCACAACTAACCTACACCCCCCCGAAATGCCAGCTAAGGGCTCCATGTACTAAGCAGTCAGCGAGCTACCCGCAACAAATCTCGCGTCAAAATTCGCAAACTGATATGTACAAAGCCGTCAATTATGTTAAAACTCGCATCTTTAAAATTGCGAGCGTACTTATCCGCCAAACCTCGCTACCGCTCCATTTTTCACTGTAATTAGACACATTTGACCACCAACTCGCCAAAAACGAATGTACTAAAAAATCTATTTGTCCGCTCGCTACAATTTCCGCTCCCACCTCGTTATTTTTGCCTCGCCACCTTTTAGGTGGCGGGCAAGGTACAAAACAATAGGAAAGTCAATCTAGACGCCAGTCTAGACATATATAAAAGGCAGTAATATCAGCATTGTACAGCATAACTGGCGTCTAATTTGTCTCTCATTTCCATGTACATAAATTGCGCCAAATTTTTCGACTGTAATTAAAGAGTAATCTATATTTTAAATTTGTATTGTATAGTTGTCAATCTTTATAATTATTTTTATATTAATATTTATATATTATCAGATCCAGATGAAGCCATATCCAAATTGTAAATAAATATTACAAAAATAACGCTGTTATCACTCTTCAAAAAATTTAGAACAATAATAAAGTTGTTTAGATAAGTTGAACTTTTATAGGAGCAAAATTCTATTCCCGCGACTACTATGATGTTCGTGACACCTTGCATGTCACGTGTTAATAATTGGCCAGACAATTCAACTGAAAGTTAAAAGTACATCAGCTTAGTCGCGGCGAGCGAGACGTCAAATTTATCAATAATCCGCCACTGCTCGCGGCGGGCTAGACTTGTCTATTTATTGGGGGATTATTAGTACATAGTGACAGCGGACACCATTTCGCCCGCGGCGAGTAACGGCGAGTTTATCCGCGTCTAAAATGACGGATTAATTGACGGCTTAGTACATGGAGCCCTAAGTCCCTAATACTGCCTACACTGACGTAATGTCTAAACAACACTTCCCTTTAATGCCCTTCTAACTACCTAATGTAAAAAAAAATAACAAAGTATAATAAACTATAGTATAAGTAATAAACCTTATTATAACTATATAGCTATGTGTAAAGTTATCATCAATGTTTAAATAATGTGTTCCAAAGATGCGCTAAAACGCTAGAGGAAGGCAAAACCTGCTTGACCTATCCGAGCTTCTGGAACTTAGTGTCGAACTGGAATTGAACCCCAGACCGCTTGCCGGAGTACCGACAAAACCTGTGTGGCCTATTCGGGCTTCTGGAACTCACTGCCAGACTGGAATTGAGCCTCGGACTGCCGGCGGCAGCCAAACACCGGAGGACCGGCAAAACCTCCTTGGCCGGCGGTCCATGGCTCAATTCCGGTCCAGTACTGAGTTCTAGGAACCCAGATAGGCCAAGGAGGTTTTGCCGGTGCTCCAGTGCTTGGCCGCAGGCGGGGCCGGTCTGGGGCTCAATTTGGGTCCGGCACTGAGTTCCAGGAGCCCGGATAGGCCGAACAGGTTTTGCCGATACTCTGGCGTTTTAGCGCATCTCTGTGACAAAATATGAATTGACATTTAAAATATTGGAGATATCTTAAAAGAAATTTAATAGCTGCTTGCTGTTATTTCAAACATAAAGATATATTTGAAAATATATGTTTAAAATAATATTAAGCAAACATTAAATCCATTTAAAGAGATCTACAATAATTTAAACAATATGCATTTTACATGACAATGCATATTATTTAAAAATTAACCCCCAATCTGCCATAAACTAAAACTAAGGCCCAAAACATAAATATTCAATATTTAAATGATGCATTGCTATGTATATATATCTATGGTATTCCTATATACATACATAACTGTTTGAATATTGAATATCACTGCAAGGCCTGACTACATTATATATAACTAAAATGTATATATTCTTGTTTGATGCATTTATTATTGTAAATAAAAATATATTTTTAAAATAGATATTTAAAGGGACATTAAACCCAAAAAATTTCTTTCATGATTTAGATGGAGAATACGATTTTAAACAACTTTCTAATTTACTTCTATTATCTAATTGTCTTCATTCTCTTGATATTATTTCCTGAAAAGCATATCTCGATAGGCTCAGTAGCTTCTGATTGGTGGCTGCACATAGATGCCTCATGTGATTGGCTCACACATGTGCATTGCTATTTCTTTAACAAAAGATATCTAAATAATGAAGCAAATTAGATAATAGAAGTAAATTGGAATGTTGTTTAAAATTGTATTTTCTATCTGAATCATGAAAGAAAATTTTTGGGTTTAATGTCTCTTTAAGTTATAAAAGACAGTTGCATTGTAATTATAGTATCAGATAACTGCATGCACGTTATGCAATAAAACAATTGTAACACTAATGTCTTTTGTAACATGAATATACATTTTAAAATATATATTTATATTTAAAATGAAAAACACAAGAAAAAATAAATACATATTAATGTATATACAATAGTTAAAAGATTATGCATCATACATAAGAATGCATAATATTTTAAAAATTGTAGATAAATGCACTATTATCCCCTAAGCTGCCCTAACCTAATCACATAATCAATCCTCATACAGGTATGAGGTGTGGTTAGGTAATTAAGGCCTAATAAATGGTAACCATCTTTAATCACCTAATCAACTCTTATATAGGTATGAGGGTTGGTTAGGTAATTAAGGCCCAATAAATGGTAACCATCATTAATCACCTAATCAACCCTCATACAGGTATGAGGGTTGGTTAGAAGATTGAAGCCTACCAAATAATAACTAACAATAATCACCCAATCAACCCCCATACAGGTATGGGGATGGTTAGGAGATTAAAGCTTACCAAATAATAACTAATAATAATCACCCTATCAACCCCCGTACAGGTATGGGGGGTGGTTAGGAGATTAAAGCTTAAAACGCTACCTCCCCACACAAACTAGAAGTACGCTTACAACCCCCCCCCCCCCTATCTAATTACCCTCTAAACTAACCCCATTAGGTTACATAAAATAAAAAATACATTATCCAAAATAATAAAAATTGTTTACCTAACACTAAACTACATGCCCCATATAATAGCCCCTCCCCCAAAAAAAACCTAAACCCTAATTTTAAAATAAATAAATTAAAATAAATTAAAAGGGCGTTTTGTAGGTCATTGCCCTAAAGCAATAACAACTCTTTTGGAGAAAAAAAAGTTACAAAACCCCCCACTTATATTACAAGTATCCCCCCACCCCCCAAATAAAAAAATCTAACCTAAAATACCTAGCCTACAAAATAAAATTAAAAAGAGCAAAGCCTAGTCTGAAAAATATAAAACCTACCCCCAAAAAAACCTAAACCAATCCCGCAATTGTTACAGTTGATGAGGACTCCAGCTCCTCTTGATCCATCCTCAAAATATGCATTGTCATTTAAAATATGCATTGTAATTTATAATATATTTTTCAAGCCCATCTTCATCCAGGCTCTAGGTGCCAGGGACCCATCTTCTCAGAGGCGGTCTTCAGCTGCCACTTCTGATGCTTTTGCTCCACAATCTTCATCACCGGCGGAGCCCATCTTCGTCCACCCTCCAAGGCGTCGGGGGCTCATCTTTACGGCAGCGGAGGCGGACTTCAGCGGCCTCTTCTGCTGCCTCCGCTCCTCAATCTTCATCACTTACAAAGCCCATCTTTATCCATCCTCCTTAGTTGTAAGTGTACTTCCCGGGGCCCATCTTCGTGGTGGCAGAGGCAGACTTCAGCGGCCTCTATTGCTGCCTCTGCTCCACAGCTCCTTTTCTTCGGCTCTCTTCAGGGAGCCCTACTCTTTATGCAATCGCTGCACACTGAAAACCAGAACCGCAGAACCCCAATATATAGGGGCACACCTTACTTCCGATTGGCTGATTTCAAATCAGTCAATCCCTATTTGCTAATTTGAATCAGCCAATAGATCGCATGAAGACCAGCACTCCCCGAAGAGAGCGTAAGAACCAGGGCCACAGTATGGAATACACAACTGATACAACTGTATTAGCTTCAACTTAAGCTGCTTTAAATTTACAATTTTTCATTGCAAGTAAATTTCATCATAGTTAAATTCTGATTTTTCCATTGAGTGACTGAACATTTTTTGAGCACCAACTTGAAATATCACATGAACATTTCTTCGTTTTAATTTATTTTTTTTACCTAAAAGTCTCCTCAGTAACCACTAGGGATGGGCGAATGTTTCTAAAAATTCGAAATTTAAAATGAATTTTGATACATTCGTTCATTCAAATCGAATTTCGAATGTTTATATAACATTATAACATTCTATTTTCGAATTTTCGTTTTCGAATTTTTCAATAAAATTCGAAAATATTCGTTCGAATAATAGAATGTTTAGCTATGTATTCATTCAATTTCGAAATGTAATATTCGAATTTGAATGTGACATTCGAATTCCAATGTGACATTCAAATTTGAAATAGTATTTCTAGTCTACAACTGTGTTTAATAAATGTAATATTCGAATTCGAATGCTACATTCGAATTTGAATGTCACATTCGAATTTGAAATACTATTTCTAGTCTAATACTGTGTTTTAAATGTGATATTCGATTCGAATGTGATATTCGATTCGAATGTGACATTCGAATTCGAATTAGTATTTCTTGTCTAATACTGTGTTTTATAAATGTAATATTCTAATTCGAATGTGATATTCGATTCAAATGTGACATTTGAAATAGTATTTCTAGTCTACAACTGTGTTTAATAAATGTAATATTCGAATTTGAATGCTACATTCCAATTCGAATGTCACATTCGAATTTGAAATAGTATTTCTAGTCTAATACTGTGTTTTAAATGTGATATTCGATTCGAATGTGACATTAGATTTTGAATTAGTATTTCTAGTCTAATACTGTGTTTTATAAATGTAATATTCGAATTAGAATGTGACATTCAATTCTAATGTGATATTCGATTTGAATGTGACATTCGAAATAGTGTTTCTAGTCTGCAATTGTGTTCTATAAATGTAATATTCGAATTCGAATGTGATATTCGAATGTCACATTCGAATTCGAATGTCACATTCGAATTCGAATGTGACATTCGAAAACTGTAAATAACATTCGAAAATCGAATTTTTAAGAATATTCATTCTTATCAACATTCTATTATGTAAATCGAATTTCTTCAATAACATTCGTTCTAACATTCTAATTCGGATATAAACACATTCGCCCATCCCTAGTAACCATATGCCATTAAGCAACTAGTCAGGACTTTTGTCACAAGTGTATAAATGCAGAATGCATCTGGCATGTGCAGGCACAGTCACTTGATTTCCCTCCTCAATTTTAGGACGTTTACTCTGAAATCTCTACAGATTATGGTGAAATCCCACAAGATCTCAGTAAAGCACAGTGTGACCTCAACACTGATTATGCTGATTAGCTGTTTTCACAATGTTTTTTTTCACTGTGTTGATGACTAGCTAAAGAATAACTGCTCACAGAACACTTTGTTGAGCTGGAGAGATTTTGAGGCAAATTACCTTCCTTTTTAATATAGAGATGTCTATGTGATATTTTATAGTAAGTTTTTTTTTACAGATTTTTACCACTCTCAAGTCATTTAGCATATGGGTAAAATGTCCCTTTAAAGTGAAAGTAAAGTATGAAGCACCTCTATGCCGCAGCGCAAACTACATATAAAAATAACTAGAGTTTAATTCATGATTTATTTATATGATAGAATAAGCTTTTAATGGTACCTTTCAATATGAATATTTATTTTGCTGTCTCTCCGCCCGGATCCCATTTTTTTTTAAATTTAGAAATGACGAATATCGTCTTTACTATTCTTATTGGTCCCCCAGTGGCGTCTAAATATCCTCACTTCACGCCCTTAACTTCAACTATGCAAATTGTCCACAACAGGCAAACACGATCGCAAATAGTTACATCGGATCAATCAAAATTTAAGTTTACCATTTAACGCATGCGCAATAGATGTAACTGCACGGGAGTGCGCACGGATGAACACGTAAGAGCTAGGGACCAGGCGGGGGCGGAGGAACATAAAAGACGGTACATGCTAAAGATAGTAAATTTATAAAAAAATAATAATGTATTAAAAAAAAACAAGTTAGCGACTGCATAGAGTGTTAAATGAGGAATCCATTATTTGTTTGTGTGAACATTTACTTAGGCTTTGCAGCCTGTCCCTATAAATACAATAATGAATATGGATCAGTGGCTGGATTGCCATACAGTTGTTATAGAAATACAACACAGAGATCTCTGTATAAATAATAGAATAGCAAACATGCTGAGCTAGATGTCTGATCCCCTTAAATTCTATTGATACTCTCTAAATATGACATTTTCATTTGTGCCATATCTTCTCTGGCACTACTCAATACTGTCATATCTAGAAGATTAGATACTATAACAAAGTAATTAGCTATGAATTTGTTAACAAGCGTATGTGCCACTAATTCATTTTGCGTTTTTATTTAACAAATAAGCATTGTCACTTCTGGGATAATGACAAAACCACAGTGATGTAGCAGATGATCTATTCTGTCACATTAAATGCCGAGAGACAACTTACTATGGTGATTACAGAATTGTGACCTGGCATCTGGTAAATCACCCCCCACGGCCAACCCAACTGTCTTTCTATATTATATTATTGTTGTTAGATAGATTATTACTTATTATTATTAATATATTATTTTCAATACATAATAGATAAAGCATAATTACTTTAAATAACTTATATTATCAAAGTTGTTTCATTCTTTTGTTATCCTTTGTTTAAGGAGAAACACTGTACTACTGGGAGCTAGCTGAATACATCTGGTGAAACAATGACAAGAGGCATTTATGTGCATCCACCAATCTGCAGCTAGCTCCCAGTAGTGTAGTGCTGCTCTTGAGCCTACCTAGGTATGATTTTTAACTAAAGATAATAAGAGAACAAAGCCATTTAGATAATAAAAGTAAAATGTAAAGTCGTTTAAATTCCTATGCTCTGTCTGAATCATGAAATAAAAATGTAGGATTTCATGTCCCTTTAAGCAGTAGCAGTAATAATAATAATAATAATAATAATAATAAAACTTAGAAGTGTTACAAATGCAAAAATACCTTTAATGGCAGCCATTTTTTAACACTACATAAAAGCAAATGGAGTAAATAGACAAAGACCTATTTTGTATACTAGATAGATGCACAGCAGATTTACTGAGCGATCCCAGCAACCATCTTTACTGCAGTTCACACTCAATTAGTAAACTTTTCTGGCCATCTTCCAAAATCGTAGAATAATAATTAATTAAGGTAATTGAAAATCCTCTCTTTTAATTCAATCAATAAATTACTTATTTTTGTATATTGGTTTGTATACAGCATATACTTTGTCCTTAATGTCTCTGTTTACAATGATTACCTCCATCACACTGCTTGGTACATTGAACCCTTAGAAGTATTAAGAAGTTATGGGGAAAACACAGAGTAGTCTACTAAAAAGGTAATGCTAGTTCCTTTGTATGTACAAGTGTTTGTTCAGTGCAGATAAGACCAACTAGCATTTAATCTATATCCCCTTCACTTGGTTTATGAATGGGGGTTTTTAACACACGTCTTACAGGTACACAAAACCTTTCCATATTACTTATATTATCTAATTTGCTTAGTTCTCTTAGCATCTTTTGTTGAAAAGCATAACTAGATAGGGTCAGAAGCAGTGATGCACTAATGGTACCTGGCTGCTGATTTGTGACTGCATATATATGCCTCCTGTGATTGGCTGACCTAAGGTGTTCAGCTACCACCCAGTAGTGCATTGCTGCTCCTTTAACAAAGGATATGAAGAAAATGAAGCACATTTGAAAGTTAGAAATTGGAAAGTCGTATGCTTTATCGTGAATCGTGAAAGAAAAAAACTGGGTAGTTGAGGGTGTTTTTTACAATGTGTGTGTGGGTTTGTATATGTATGTGTGTATGTCTGTGTGTGTGTGTGTGTGTGTGTGTGTGTTTGTAGGTGTATGCGTGTGTATGTATGTATGTGGGTGTAGTATATGTGTGTGTATGTATGTATGTGGGTGTAGTATATGTGTGTGTGTTTCTATGTGTGTGTGTGTATGTATGCATGTGGGTGGATAAGTGTGTGAATGTATGCATGTTTATGTGTGTGTGTGTTTGTATGTGGGTGTATGTATGCATGCATGTGTATGTAAGTGTGTGTATGTCTATGTGTGTATGTCTGTGTGTGTATGTATGTATGTCTATGTGTGTATGTATGTATGTGTGTGTATGTATGTGTGTGTATGTATGTGTGTGTATGTCTTTGTCTGTGTGTATATGTGTATGTGTGTGTAAATGTCTCTGTGTGTGTGTGTGTATGTATGCATGCGTATGTATGTGTGTGTGTGTATGTGTGTGTATGTCTGTGTGTGTATGTGTGTATGTATGTGGGTGTATGTATGCATGTGTGTGTATGTATGTGGGTGTATATGTGTGTGTGTTTATGTATGTGTGTGTGTATGTATGTGTATGTCTGTGTGTGTGTTTATGTCTGTGTGTGTATGTATGTATGTATGTGTGTAAATGTCTGTGTCTTTGTGTGTGTATATGTGCGTATATGTGTAACAGATATGTTAAAATAGATGGTCCAACTGGGGATTTTTTTAATCAAAATCATCAAACAAAATGAGTGTTTGGATAGTTACAATTTTCACCAGAACTTTCAGGTAAAAACTGACAGTCAAGTGATCATTTTAAATCATTTATATGCTTCTTGGTTGATTTGTTTTTGTCTGGTTTTCAGCATATTTTGTTTTGAGGTGATCACAATATTGAGATTTTTGGTGTTTCTTTTTTTTTTTTGTACAGAAGCCTAAATTTTCTTTAAGAACACAATCTATTTTCTTGATATTTCTTGATATTTTTTTTTATCAAGACCAGTTTACACTTATATTCAACACATAAAGACACTTAATAATGTCCCGAAATGGCCTTTTTGACATATTTGCAAGTATTCCAATATTATTTGGAATAATACTATTGTGTTGCCCATGTGCAAGATGTTCTGAAATGGCCCAAGATTACATTTTAGAGGTGCAGTTGTATATTTGGTATAGATTCATTAAAGCTCTATTCTTCACTATTGTATGTCTGTAATACATCATATTCTGTAAAGCTAAAGAATTCTGCACAAAAAATGAAATAATGGAAATAATTGTTTAATTCATACTCACTATTTCGTGATTGTCAGTGTCAGTACTATTGTCTTTATAAACGGGATTTCAATCAGCAATCGCGTCTTCATAAGTGTATTTTAATCGTTTGCCTTCCTTCTTGTTTGCAGGTGACTGAGATCTTTTGCACAGGTTTTTTTAAATATTAGAAGTCCCAAAAATAGTGTTTTTGAGTTACAATATCCAGAACATTGTGTCGCCATCTTCTCACAGTTATAGAAATTGTGCAAGGACATACCTTGTTCTCTATAGTGAGATTTGCAATGGAGTAAATCTCATCACTTAGCGGTTTCATGATTTACAGCATGGGAACTTTCCAAATCCTGTTTTAGAACATAAGATAAATTGAGGCTGCTTGTTTCTAATATAAACAAATTTACCGAAGTGTTCTTCTTGATTTCAGATGTAAATCTCGCAAAACTGGAAAAAACTATTTTTTTCGGGAACTCTTCAAGTGAAAACTTGTTTTACGGCTTTTAGGTTTTAGAGGCCGAATCCATTTTGGATTGTGATCACTTGAAAAACACGATTTCTATATTGTCTGAAACTAAAACCTCTTTATCAGGAGATGATATTTAAAGATTGTGATCAAGGCTTGATCCTATATAAAAATCTGTCTACTCTGTCTTTCTTACTATGTTTATTATTATATTTTTGTATAGCGCTGCAAAAATCTGTAGCACTGGGTAGTCAATGCTTGACAAAATGAGGGAATTAATTAGTATTTTTGTAGTTTCTTGAGTAACTGGGATGAATTATGGAAATGTTGTGTAGGTGCACATTGCAGGATTTGGTAGCAGCTTGAATATGTGGAATGAATGTGATTCCAGAATCAAGTGAGAGCCCTAGACAGCGGACCTAGGGTGAGGTGTAGAGAATAGAGCTCCAACTATAAGAGAAAAGTCAGGTGCTGGATGTATTGCAGAGGGGGGAATAAGAAGCAGCTCAGTTTTAGACAGATTGAGATGGAGATAGTGCAGGGACCTCTAAGAGGAATTTGCAGAGAGACAGAGACAGTAATCTGGTTGAGTAAATAGGGAGAGATATCAGGAGAGGAAAGATAGATTTGGATGTCATTAGAATATTTCCAAGGGAGGATGTATAAATAGAAAAAATCTGGTCCCAAGACAGTCTTGTGGTACTTCTACTGTGAGAGGCAAAGGATCAGAGAATATGCTGTTAAAGGAAATTGAAAACGAGCTGTTTGAGAGATAGGAAGCAAACCAGGAAAGGGCTGTGTCTTGGATGCCAAAAGAATGTAGAATTTGCAAGAGAAGAGGATAGTCAGTTGTGTTATAAGCAGCAGATATATCCAGAAGAATAAGTAAGAAGTAGTGACCTTTTGCTTTAGCTGATAGCAGTTTCTGTTGAGTGTTTAGGGCGAAAACCAGATTTTAGGGGATCAAGTAAAGTGTTAGTTGAGAGAAATAGACAATTATAGATTAGTCATTCCAATAATATGGAGGCAAAGGGAAGTAAGGAGACCGAATGATAGTTAGAAAGTGTGGAGGCGTCATGCGAGGATTTTAGGATTGGTATGATTGACACATGCTTGAATGTATCAGGACATGTGCTGGTGGTAAAAGACTTTTAAAAGAGAAGTTAGGGCAGGGGTTAAAGAAGCAGAAAAAGAGGGAAGAAGTTGTGAAGTAATAGGGTCAAGTGGATAGGTTGTGAAATGAGCAGAGGATAGGAGTATAAAGGCATCTTCTTCCATTCCAAGAGAAAACTAACAGAGAGTTTTGTTAATAGGAGGTGTGGCTGGGTTTGAGGAGTTTGGAGGAGAGATGTCTTTTCTAATTGTGTCAAATACATTTTTTGAAGTGACCAGCAATAATCTGAGCAGTGAGTTTGGTAGTGGGAGGAGGTGCAAGCAGACGTAAAAGGGAACTAAAGGTTAAAAACTGCTTTCTGGGGTTGGATGTATGAGTTGACATGAAGGAAAGAGAAATAGAGTTGTTTAGCCAGGCTGAGGGCAGATTTCTATGATCTGAGGATATATTTTTTAATGCAGTAAATCCACAAAGATGCATGATTTTCTAAACAGACATTCAGCAATCTGTAAACAATGCTAAAGACAGCAGGTCTGTTTGGTGTGCAATGCTTGTTGTTAAGTGCAGGATACAGGGCAAACAGGGGAGAGTGCAGCTTTGTCAAGTGTTGATTTTAGTGCTGAATTATACTGTAAGGCCACAAGGTCTGGACAAGAGAGGGATATTATGTTGGAGAAGTCATTTAAATTCCTGTAAGATAGCAGTTTGTCTGGAGCTTGTGATCATGTTACAATTAGAGTAAGAGACACAGTTAGTAGATAGTTTTTAGAGAAAGGAAAGGGGAAGTTAGAGAACATGTCAATTGCAGAGATTCATAAATACCAGGTCAATCGAGTTGTCTTCAAAGTGGGTTGGAGATGATCTCCACTGGGACAGGATAAAAGAGGTGGTAAGGGATAGACATTTAGAGGCAGGATTATCAATGGGTATGTTAAAGTCACCTAAGATGAGAGAAGGTACATTACAATAGTGGAAGCCAAGCTTTAAAGTGGTCTAAAATTGTGATGCTCGGCTAGGAAGCCAATAGATAACTGCAACACAGAGAGCTACAGGGGAGAAGAGACAGATAGCATGTACTACACAAGATGAGAAAGAAATGGGAGGGGTGAAAGAATTCAGTGGAAGGTACAGAATTCCTACTCTTCCTCCTTGTCTGTCTCCTAGCTTGTGAGTGTGAATGAAGTGCAGGCCATCATAGGACAGAGAGGCAACAGCAGTTGTGTTAGTAGAGGAGAGCCAAGATTCTGTGAGGGCTAACAGATTAAGTGATTGTGAAATGAATGGGCCCAAGAGAATTGCGGGGTATTAACAGAAGTGTAGTTATTGAGATTGATTTGGTTACATGGGCAAGGTTTTGAGGAGCCAGTCGAGGTAGTGAGCAGAAAAAGACAGAGGGCCCATTTTTCTGGTGAATCTTCAGGCTCGCCAGAAACAGCAGTTATGAAGCAGCGGTCTAAAGACCGCTGCTCCATAACCCTGTCTGCCTGCTCTGAGCAGGCGGACAGGAATCGCCACAATTCAACCCAATCGAGTACGATCGGGTTGATTGACACATCCCTGATTGGCCGCGAGTCTGCAGGGGGCTGCTGGTGCAATGCTGAATACGGAGAGCGTATTGCTCTCCGCATACAGCGAGGTCTGTCGGACCTGATCCGCACTGTCGGATCAGGTCCAACAGACCTTTGGTAAATCGGCCTCAGAGGGTGGACCTGGGTTAGGTGAGACATCCCCAGATACAAGGAGAAGAAAGATGGTAAGAGAAAGATTGTGTCTTATGTGAGTGACTAAGCTAAGTATCAATGGGGTATGGTTGGCGTGATGTGAGATAGCAATTGAGTTCATGTGTGTTGTAGAGGGGAGAGGATAGAAGAGAAGGAGCTATATGAACAGTCTGAGTGCTGTATGTGAAAGGAGAAGATGACTTTAAGGAGAAGGGAGGATAAGGTAAAGGCAGAAAAGAGAAAGTATAGCATGTTTAACTGACAGAGAAACTTTAGAGAGATTAGAAATAAATCCTGTTTAAATGTTGCCCACTCCTTTGTCTAATTGTGTGTGTCACTCCAACACACTTATAAACTCCACACATGCTGCAACTACAGATTCCCAGCCAAGCTATGCTCTGACAGGCTGGGAGTATCCAATTTATGGGTAATAGCAGTCACATGGTCATAATAAGCAGAGATCATAAATTAGAGCAGGTATAATGCAAGGCCTATGCAAACAATGGAAATGGCACATTCTTATAACAAGTGGAAAACAGACACAGGAAAGTTAAATAACATAAGGTAATAAAATTACATACCAGAGAATTAAAATTTAAGAGAGAGCAATAGCAGTTACACTGGGTGAAGCAGAGAAAAAGACAGGGTTAAAGTTCTTTTGTCATCTAGTAAATACCAGAAAATTAAAGGGATAGTCTTCTTCAGAACTTTTATTGTTTAAAAAGATAGATAATCCCATTATTATTACCCATTTCCCAGATTTGCATAACCAACACTGTTATATTAATACACTTTTTACCTCTGTGATTTACTGGTTTCTAACCCTCTGCAGACTGCCCCCTTATTTTCAGTTCTTTTGACAGACATGCATTTTAGCCAATCAGTGATGACTCTTAAATAACTCCATGGGAGGGAGCACAATGTTATCTATATGACACACATGAACTAGCAGTGTCTACCTGTCAAAAAACAGTAAAAATGCACTGAGATAAGAGACAGTTCAACGGCTTAGAAATTAGCATATGAGCCATATGAGCCTACTTAGGTTTAGCTTTCAACAAAAAATACCAAAAGAGCAAAGCAAATTTGATGGTGAATTAGAAAGTTGTTTAAAATTGCATGTGCTATCTGAATCATGAAAGCTTAAACTGTCCCTTTAAGATTTAAAAGAGAGCAATAGCAGTTACACTGGGTGAAGCAGAGAGACAGGGTTAAAGCGGTATTATCCTGTAGTACATATCTAGGGAGATAAGGAGAGAGACCAGTGTAAGCAGAGTTCTTATAGGAAATCTCCTCTGATAAATATTTTCTAATAGCTGTACTGTATATATTATTATCTATATATTACCTGCTCCGTGTATAACTCCAACACACTTATAAATTAGTTTGAAAGTTTATACAAATAAAAAGGAGAAAAAAAGCAAGCAATGGAGAAATGTTATTAAAATTAGGGATATAATGTATGGAAAAGCAAACAGTGAAAGTCTAAGCAAATAATGATATGTAAAGCTAGAACAGTGATAAATGGCATGAGAACATTTTTGAATATGTTACTGAAATACAACCAAAGACTGAAGACATAAGATGACAGCTATCTGGAGAAAGATGAGCATATGGAACACTGTTGGTGTTTGTCCCACAAAATAAACACATTTTTGTACTACTTGGAGACTAACTTGAAAAAAAATTCACGGAGAAAGTATTCGCTAAAGTAATGGACACTGTCACCTAGATTACAAGTTTTGCGCTATAGTGGTTGCGAAATGAACGCAACAAAAGTTGTATTATTTCACCCTCCATAGCGCTGTCATTACGAGTTTCTAAAAAGCCGCCTTGTGCATGCAATATGGTGGCGATGAGCTCCATACCGCACAAAATCTAAGGGCTGTTTTGACGTGCTCATGTACGCTTTCCCCATAGACATCAATGAGGAGAAGGTGTTAGAAAAAAAACTAACACCTGAAGCGTCGAATGGCGATCGCCTTAACGCAACCACATTGATGTCTAAAAGCTACGTTTAAACCTAACACCCTAACATAAACTCCACATCTAAACACACCTGATCTGCTGTCCCCGACATCGCCACCACTAATAAAAGTTATTAACCCCTATTCCCCCGCACACCAACATCACCGACACTATCATAAAGCTATTAACCCCTATTCCACCGCTACCCGACATCACCACTAACACCCATAAACTACCTATTAACCCCTAAACTGAGGCCCTCCTGACATCGCCGCCACTAATAAAAGTTATTAACCCCTATTCTGCCGCTACCCAACATCATCACCACTAAATAAATGTATTATTCCCTAAACCTCTGGCCTCCCACATCACCGCCACTAAATAAACCTATTAACCCCTAAATCGCCAGCCCCTCACATTGCAAAAAACTAAATTAAACTATTAACCTCTAAACCTAGCAACCCCCTAACTTTAAATTAAAATTACAATATCGCTATCTTAAAATAAATAAAAATTTACCTGTGAAATTAAACAAAAATAAGTTTAAACTAACAACCTAACAACTATTATACTAAAATAAAAAACACTACAAAAATAAATTAAATCTAAAATTAGAAAAAATTAAAAATACTAAATTACAAAAAATAACAAACACTAAATTACAAAAAATTACAAATGAAATTATCCAAAATAAAAACGTTTACACCTAATCTAATAGCCCTATAAAAATAAAAAAGCCCCCCCCCCAAAATAAAAAAAAACCCTAGCCTACAATAAACTACCTATAGCCCTTAAAAGGGCCTTTTGTAGGGCATTTTAACAAAAACCTAAGCTACATATGTATTGACATTGCCCTTATTAGGGCATTTAGCTCTTTTGTACCGCGTGTGTCCATTGGTCAGTGAGATTGACAACCGTACTACCTATCTTTCCCTTAGCAACCATATGGTTCCCAAGACGCTGTGTGTGAAAAGGCCTTAGGCGAGTTATCATAGTTCTCATCGCACCGAAAACCGGATCTATACCGAGCAAGGGACAAGCTGATTTAAAGCAAATAAAAACACATGAAGTTGTTTTCAACAACAATTTAGTTTCTACACTGGGGCTATCCACCCCATTCTCCATACTCCGGAGGTGGACAAGATTCTCACCACGGAATGAAAGATTAAAGAGTCCAACAATTCTATTCGATACAAGCAAACTACATAAACTGTAGTGGGAGGCATTCTTATCCAAATCAAGACAGACCTTTTCTGGAACAGACTGACTGAGGAGTCCTCGACCACCACTTCCCCCTAAAGCTTCCAACTTACCTCATAAAATTGGGGTTAGTTCTGGTAAGCAGAAATTACTCTTATTATACGGTTTCTATAATAGGATCTTTTGAAGAAACGGACTATAATATCTGTCTGTCAACAGAAGTTCTAAGTATTTCTGACTGTATTACAGGGACATTATTCATCTGTGCGCCATATGTATATTATTGATTAGATTAGGTGCTGTTTTTATTTTGTTTTTTGTAATTTAGTGTTTGTTATTTTTTGTAATTTAGTATTTTTTATTTTTTGTAATTTTAGATTTAATTTTTTTTTTGTAGTGTTAGATTTTTTTAATGTGTACTTTAGTTTATTTAATTGATATTTTTTTTAATTTTAGTATAATAGTTGTTAGGTTAATTGTTAGTTTAAACATAGTTTTTTTTAATTTCACAGGTAGGTTTTTCTTTATTTTAAGATAGGGATATTGTAATTTTAATTTAAAGTTAGGGGGTTGATAGGTTTAGTGGTTATTAGTTTAATTTAGTTTTTTGCGATGTGGGGGGTTGGCAGTTTAGGGGTTAATAGGTTTATTTAGTGGCGGTGATGTGGGAGGCCAGAGGTTTAGGGGTTAATAACTTTATTTAGTGGTGGTGATGTCAGAGAGTGGTGGAATAGGGGTGAATAACTTTTATTAGTGGCAGCAATGTTAGGAGGGCCTCGGTTTAGGGTTTAATAGGTAGTTTATGGGTGTTAGTGTACTTTGTAACATTTTAGTTATGAATTTGGCGTAACAGTTTTGTTGGCAAAACTCATAACTACTAGTCTCAGATGGTGGAACTGATCGTGACGGTATAGGCTGGAATGCAAGCATTTTAGCCTCACAGCACAACCTGTAATAACGGCGCTATGGAAATCGCACGCAAAAACATAATTTTGTAAGTGCGGGATTGATGTTGCGTTACAGGCTAAAATGCTTGCAGGACAGCTATACCAATAAGAATCGTAATGGCTGCGTTACAGTTTTTACGCTGAAATGGACATTTTTTTTAGCGTTACAACCATAAAGCAAAACTCGTAATCTAGCTGTGTGTGAATAATAAATATACTCACCACTGAGGTAATTGATTAAAACATGCCTCAGTGATATTACTTGTGCTTCATGGAAAAATAGTACTATCCCGTACTGATGAGAGCCTTTTAGCACTATAACAAGGTTGATTAGCTAGAGAAGTTAATCAAAATAACTGGAATAAATTAACTCTAAATAAAATTCAAAGTTTAAAAGGGAAAATATCAAAATATAAAATTTGGGTGAAATTTTTTTAAAATAAAGTGACGTATATTCTTGTAGTCTGTGGAAAGAAACAAAAAGAGGAAAATTACTATTTAAACAGTGTTTAGTGGGTTAATGGGTCATAAAACAATGTAAATAAAAAGCTTCATGGCCAGATCACGGGTGGAGTGAAATCATCATATTTTTTGTGCTCAGAAGAAGATGCAAAGGATGGAAGAGGACAGCCTCAGAGGAACACCGTCATGGTGAGGAGTGCCACCATGGAGAAGAGCGCTGCCATGGAGAGGAGCACTGCTATGGAGAGGAGTGCCACCATGGACCCTTAGCTGCCCCCCTAAGAAACTGGATTCAAGTTTGTTTTGGGGTTTAGCTATAGGTTTTTTTTGGGGGGGTGATTTTTTTTTCCTAGCAAAAGAACTAAATAACTTATGCCCTTTCAGAGCATACTTTGTTTTTGCCAGATAGTTTTTTTAGTGTAGGCTGGTATTACCTGACAAAAGAGCTAAATCACTTATGTCCTTTTAAGGGCATACTTTTTTTGAAATATAGGTGTTTTTAAAGAAAGGATTTTTTTTAATACCAAAGAGCTATGATTATTTTAGGGCACTAAGAAGTGGGAGTATTCTTGGACAAGCTGACAGCGTGTGTCCTAAACAAGTCAAAAAGTCTCAAAAGAGTACCGGGTCAGTCAGTTACACTAAACCCCAAAACAAGAGTGAGAGCGTTCTGTACCTGTGTAGCCATGTAGTGCTAGTCCATGAGAGGAGTCCGAGGAGCAGGGCTCTTCCGTGCTCCACACGGGCCTAGAGGTTACACTCCGCCCACCTCCAGAGCTGTGTCCCAGTCGTCGCTTCCTCCTCCGCACTTCCGGAAACGGCACAGGCAAATTCCATCACTTGTGACGTAAACAAGGGGTGTGAATGAGTGAACTGGCCCATAGCCTGGGGATACACTGGCGGGTAGCAGTCTCCAAAACTGGTGTATCCAAAGTGAAAGAAGGCGCGGAGCTGCTAGGTGGTATGCCTTGTACTTTCTTGGATGCGTTCATATTTTACTTTTTTGTATTAATAAAATTTATTTTTATTCAAGTTATTGCAGCTCCGCACCGTCTTTTACTTTAGGGCACTGCACGACAAATGCACTTCTCATGGCAATTTTTAGAAGCTTGAATGTGAGGTTCTCCCTTATATAGGAGTGCCTTGCATTTCTATTAGCTGATTTTCCAAATCAATTTCAAATTTTGTAATATGCTCGCTACCCGATACACGCAAAGGGCAGAAGTTGAGCGGAATTACATGTGAGCGGGAGCGCTAATTACCACTCTAGCCCAAAATGGGACAGCATCAGTAGAACCAGAACACTTAGGAGATATGAAGGATAGAAAGATTTTATAATGTACAGTAGTTGAAGTAATTATGTACAGCTTCCCTCTATTAGATTTTTATTTAGGTCTTTTTATTTGCAGTCTGGAAATATACTAATTCTTAAAGGGATGGGACTAGCGCCTACTCTATTACCCTTAGCTTGGGGGAGGGATGTAACCTAGTAACCACCAATAGGAGTCAAGGAGCGAAAGGGGGACCCCCAATCGCCTGCCAAGCCGGAGGCAGAGGAAATAGCACTACGAGTAAATGTACTAAAATATTTTATAACAATATCTAAAAACAATGTAAATCATGGATCCATGAAGAGCAATAAAAACAGTAAAGCAAATGTAAAAACAATATGCAAAAAGAGTCGACAGTAGATAATCAGCAACAGATAATCACAGGTGTTGGACTGGGTAATAAGAATAATTTGAATAATAAAGAATGTCACGTGTCCAAAAAATGTGTGGAAGTGTAGAAAAATGAAAAATACAAAATCAAAAAATCATTGTGAAAAGTGTCTCAAAAGAAAAAAGAAAAATAGTGTCTTAGTGAAAACAGTCTAATGTAATCAATGCTGTGAATTGCAATTCAGTGATGAAAAATTGAGAAAAAATTGAAAAAATTGAAAAATAAGGTGTATAACAAGATGAAAGTAGTCACTCAAACTTAAATGGATATTCCTTGTAGTGATCCCACAGTGTAGATATATCCTTGAAGGTGTGAGGAGAAAAGGGGCTGTGTCCACAGGAGTGTGAAACAGGATCAGAGTCTGAACCAGATATGGCCCAAAAAATGATATCCACCTAAAAATATAAAGGAAAATATGGTGCAGATTACTTCACACAATAGTACATAAATGGGAATAGGCTTACCAATACTCAGTCGACGCGTTTCGGCCGTGTTTATGTACAGCTTCCCTCTATTAGATTTTTATTTAGGTCTTTTGATTTGCAGTCTGGAAATATACTAATTCTACTTAAAGGTCTCTACCTCTACCTCTAGTGAATTGTTTTACATATATATATATATATATATATATATATATATAAGTATATATATTTATATTTATATATATATATATATATATACACACACGCACACACACATATATATATATTTATATATATATATATACACATACACACTCACCGGCCACTTTATTAGATAAACCTTGCTAGTGCCGGGCTGGGCCCCCTTTTGCCTTCAGAACTGCTTTAAATTATTTGTGGCATAGATTCAACAAGGTGTTTGAAATATTCCTCAGACATTTTGGTCCATATTGACATGATAGCATCACGCAGTTGCTGCAGATTTGTCGGCTGCACATCCATGATGCCAATCTCCCGTTCCACCACATCCCAAAGGTGCTCTATTGGATTGAGATCTGGTGACTGTGGAGGCCATTGGAGCACAGTGAACTCATTGTCATTTTCAAAAAAACAGTTTGAGATGATCTGAGCTTTGTGACATGGTGCATTATCCTGCTGGAAGTAGCCATCAGAATATGGGTACACTGTTGTCATAAAGGGATGGGCATGGTCAGCAACAATAGTAAGGTAGGCTGTGGTCTTTAAACAATGCTCAATTGTTACTAAGGTCCAAAGTGTGCCAAGAAAATATCCCACCACACCATTACACCACCACCAGCCTGAACTGTGACACAAGGCAGGATGGATCCATGCTTTCATGTTGTTTACGCCAAATTCTGACCCTACCATCTGAATGTCGCAGTTAAAATCAAGACTCATCAGACCAGGCAAACTTTTTCCAATATTCCATTGTCCAATTTTGGTGAGCCTGTGCGAATTGTAGCCTCAGTTTCCTGTTCGTATAGCAAGAAAAAAATGGGATATGCAAAGGACACCAATCCCATAGGGGGCGCTTCCTGAACCACAATCTTAAGAGTTGAACCCTAAATATTAGATATAATACAAATAGCATATGATAGCGAGCTTCAACGAGAACTCAAAACAGATGGAACAAAGAAAAAAATAAATACAATGTAAATTATATATATAAAATATAAATATATATATATATATATATATATATATATATATATATATATTTCAGTGTGGAAATGGCACACTCCAATCAAGCAACCACCTGGTGCACTGCCATACAAATGTACATCCAACCAGAGTGATGAATCCAACGGACAGTATCCGTACTCCCCAGAAACTTCACACATCAGGCACAGCAGGATTTTCAATCCGTTTAATAGTATTAAGTGAACCAAACGTTTTGGCTCTCACAGGAGCCTTTGTCAATGGTAGCCAAAGCCAAAATGGACATAACATACAGAACTGGAGCTCACACTTAAATACCCACCTCCCCCAGTGTAACAACCAATCAGCCAGCCCATGCGGCACAAACCCACACACAGCGCAAGGCTCCGCATCAGCAGTAATAAGAGCTTAACCAGACGTCAGTGACGTAATCACGCAGACTCCGCGTCCAGTGACATCCGTGATGCCGGTTGTCAAGGAGATCAGAGCACAAGGTCATGTATAAACAAACCAGGTGAGGGATGTGGGCGAGCCACCAGAACAAAAACAGAAATGTGTCAAACGTGACATTGTGTATACAAAAGTGTATAATACATAAACAGAAAATGGGAACAAAATTACTAGGTCACATCTGTAACTCATAATGGTACAAATAAGATAATACCATAGGCCGACATACAAAACCCTCTATACCAATCGGTATCAGGGAGATGAGAGTCAGGCAACTAGGGGAAACAACCTCATAGGTAAATACATTGTATGTAACCCCAGCTGAGGGGTATGTAGACACATCATGCCTACAAGGAGTAGGAAGAAACTTTATATGGACGACTCCCCATAGGCCTAGAATTATCTGGCCTTATAACAGCAACCACAGTCAATGTTAGAGTTTAAACCTCGAGGGGTAACCGTGTCAAGATTAAATATCCAGCGGGCCTCCATCCGCAGAAGTGCCAAACCTCTATCACCACCTCGTTTTTGGACGTGGTACATGGTCAATCAGTAGTGTGTGCAGAGAAGAGATGGAGTGTCCAGCAGTCAAAAAATGCCGTGCCACAGGCTGGTCAGAACGTCCTTTATCAAGTGCCTGGCAAATTGCTGACTTGTGGTTGGCAAATCGTTCCCTTAAGGACGTCACCGTCTTACCGATATAGTACATGGAACATGGACAGATGATGGCATATATGACGAATTCAGAGGTGAACATCAACCTGTGCCTAATCTTGAACCGTTTGTTGGTATGTAGGTGTTGAAATGAGTTACCCGTTATTAGACTAATGCACGTCACACAATTGCCACATTTGTAACATCCAGGTTTGCCCTTAGGCATCCACCCCTGTTTCTCATAACAGTGTACTGGATCATTTAGTACTAATAGATCCCTCAAGTTATTAGCTCTCCTGTACACCATTTGCGGTATAGGGGAGTCCAAAAATGGAAGTCTAATGTCTTTAGACAGCATCAGCCAATTTCTTTTAATGGTGGTACTCAACATCTCAGAACCTGGAGTGCAAGTGGTAAGGAAGTTCAAACAATTAGACGTATCATCAGCAGCTTTCCTAGTGGTCAATGTATCTTGTGTCCATTCACTTGCTTTCAGACGTTGTTATTCAATTAGAGACAACAGATAACCCCTCTCTAGGAATCTTTGAGACATCTCTTCCAATTGTATTTCTTTGCGGGAGTCGTCCGTATTGTTGCGGACGACCCGCAGGAGCTGAGAGGAACTGACCCCATCTTTCTGGAATTTAGGGTGAAAGCTGCTATAATGTAGAATAGAATTCCTATCAGTGTCTTTCTTAAATAATGTTGTCTGCAGTTTACAACTACCTAATGACTCAACTTTGAAGATTTCTAAATCTAGAAAATGTATACACTCAGTACTCTGTTCCATTTTAAACCGAATGGTAGAATCAAGCATATTGAGGCCATTAACCCATTCCAAAAGAGTTTCAGTGGTATCACCCCAAATTAAAAAGACATTGTCTATGTAGCGATGGTAAAATTTCAAAGGGTTTTGTCTGGAGAATATATTATGCCATTCATACATCGACATTAGCATAAGATGGGGCCATATTCGACCCCATCGCGGTTCCCATAACCTGTAAAAAATACAAAAAAAAATTCAAAATGGAAAAAAAAATTCTCCAGGCAAAATTCCACAAGATGTAATAGACACTCAATAGGAGGGCCAGTGTAGTGAAAATTATCAATAAGTAATTGTCTGACAATTTTTAACCCATGTGCGTGGGGAATAACAGCCGAAATGTTTGGTTCACTTTATACTATTAAACAGATTGAAAATCCTTCTGTGCCTGCTGTGTGAAGTTTCTGGGGAGTACGGATACCGTCCGTTGGATTCATCACTCTGGTTGGATGCACATTTGTTTGGCAGTCCACCAGGTGGTTGCTTGATTGGAGTGTGCCGTTTCCACACTGAACTTTGTCTATTACATTATTGAAACGTGCACCTAGTGTTTTTACAATTAACACTTTTTTTCCTCAAAGTTTGAGTTTCATTGGCCAGTGGAATATCAATTCAGGACTATTTTACTTACTAGGGTGAACATCTTCCTTTATACCTACATTTTATGTTGTGTGTACTACTCTGAGTGGTATGGAACCAACATGTTCCACACAGGATGTTGTTTCAACTGAAGACCCCTATGGAAATATTGAGGACTTTGCGTTCACTGAAGCAGACGCAGCACGTATTCGTTGCGAGGCTGACTTGCAGGAGCTGCAAGAAACGAAAGGTGAGACCCCACTAATATTTACCATAAATTACTACATTTAGAAAAAAAGGAAGTAGATTTCCACCTACACGCAGTTTACCTATCTAAATATCATAAACTAAGATTAATCCCTAGAGGTTTTAGGGTAAGAAACATACCCCCACTAGGTCGTAATAACATTCGGCTAGATTTAGAGTGCATTAGCTACGCGTGCTTTTTTTCCCCCCGCACCTTTTAAATACCGCTGGTATTTAGAGTTCACAGAAGGGCTGCGTTAGGCTCCAAAAAGGGAGCGTAGAGCATAATTTACCGCCACTGCAACTCTCAATACCAGCGGTGCTTACGGACGCGGCCAGCTTCAAAAACGTGCTCGTGCACGATTCCCCCATAGGAAACAATGGGGCATTTTGAGCTGAAAAAACCTAACACCTGCAAAAAAGCAGCGTTCAGCTCTTAACGCAGCCCCATTGTTTCCTAAGGGAAAACACTTCCTAAGTCTGCACCTAACACCCTAACATGTACCCCGAGTCTAAACACCCCTAACCTTACACTTATTAACCCCAAATCTGCCGCCCCCACTATCGCTGACACCTGCATTACACTTTTAACCCCTAATCTGCTACCCCTAACACCGCCGACCCCTATATTATATTTATTAACCCCTAATCTGCCCCCCACAACGTTGCCGTCGCCTACCTACAATAATTAACCCCTAATCTGCCGACCGGACCTCACCGCTACTATAATAAAGTTATTAACCCCTAAACCGCCACTCTCCCGCCTCATTAACCCTATAATAAATAGTATTAACCTCTAATCTGCCCTCCCTAACATCACTGACACCTAACTTCAAGTATTAACCCCTAATCTGCCGACCAGACCTCACCGCTACTCTATTAAATTTATAAACCCCTAAAGCTAAGTTTAACCCTAACACTAACACCTCCCTAATTAAATATAATTTTTATCTAACGAAATAAATTAACTCTTATTAAATAAATTATTCCTATTTAAAGCTAAATACTTACCTGTAAAATAAACCCTAATATAGCTACAATATAACAAATAATTATATTGTAGCTATTTTAGGATTAATATTTATTTTACAGGCAACTTTGTAATTATTTTAACCAGGTACAATAGCTATTAAATAGTTAATAACTATTTAATAGCTACCTAGTTAAAATAATTACAAAATTACCTGTAAAATAAATCCTAACCTAAGTTACAATTAAACCTAACACTACACTATCAATAAATTAATTAAATAAAATACCTACAATTATCTACAATTAAACCTAACACTACACTATCAATAAATTAATTAAATACAATACCTACAAATAAATACAATTAAATAAACTAACTAAAGTACAAAAAATAAAAAAGAACTTAGTTACAAAAAATAAAAAAATAATTTACAAACATTAGAAATATATTACAACAATTTTAAGCTAATTACACCTACTCTAAGCCCCCTAATAAAATAACAAAGCCCCCCAAAATAAAAAAATGCCCTACCCTATTCTAAAATACAAATAGAAAAGCTATTTTACCTTACCAGCCCTTAAAAGGGCCTTTTGCGGGGCATGCCCCAAAGAAAACAGCTCTTTTGCCTGTAAAATAAACATACAATACCCCCCCCAACATTACAACCCACCACCCACATACCCCTAATCTAACCCAAACCCCCCTTAAATAAACCTAACACTAAGCCCCTGAAGTCTTCCTCCAAGCCCAAGCAGGGGCTGAAGACATCCACCATCGGGCTGAAGAGGTCCATCATCAGCCTGAAGTCTTGATCCAAGCGGGCGCTGAAGAAGTCCATCATCGGCCTGAAGTCTTGATCCAAGCGGGCGCTGAAGAAGTCCATCATCGGCCTGAAGTCTTCTATCAAGCGGCATCTTCAATCTTCTTTCTTCCGGATCCATCTTCTTCCAGCCGACGCTGATCCATTCTCTTCTACCGACGCCTACTCGCAGAATGACGGTTCCTTTAAATGACGTCATCCAAGATGGCGTCCCTCGAATTCCGATTGGCTGATAGGATTCTATCAGCCAATCGGAATTAAGGTAGGAAAATTCTGATTGGCTGATAGAATCAGCCAATCTGATTCAAGTTCAATCCGATTGGCTGATCCAATCAGCCAATCGGATTGAACTTGAATCTGATTGGCTGATTCCAATCATGAAAGTGATTAAATAAAAGAAAAATACATACTTTGGTGCATACTGCCTAATCCTATTTATATTCCCTGATATTTCTCACACATGCTTGAAATTACATTGCAACAGTCACACAAAAAAGTAGATCCATGTCTGATCTCATAGAAGAATCATGGGTTGGGCATCGTGAATATAGATTTAATACTAACAATAAATATATACTCTGTCTCTGGATGAGCATTTTTGTCTTAGTATCATGATGAGACACAGGTAAATGGTTCTTCCACTTGGAGTGCAAAAAAACACATTTTATGCTTGGAAGTGCTCAACTGACCCACCAGGACATGTTGCGGACATGTGTAAGTCCAGGTTACACCTGTGTGCTTTGTTTTCTGCGCTGTCAATGACCACTAATGTTAGGGAGGTCCTGGCAGTACTGATTTACTTACTGACAACATTTAATGCTGTAGCAGAATTTGTATTACTTGTTACAGAAAGCACATTAGTGAATCAGACATAATTTAACCCCTTAGCTGCCAGATAATGTAATGTAATCACTGCACATTGACAGACAGAGGTTAAGTGAATAAAGGGTTTCTGCTTCTGGCTAGGGTAGGTAAATCAAACATTACATGCTCTAACCAATAACAGCATGTCATTTTTTCATGAGAAGATCTCTTGAAAATGTTCCAGTATTATACTATTGCAGAAAATAAACAAAAAAAGGTATGATATCTTAACATACAGGACATGAACACCAAATATGTCCTAAGGAAATACCAATCCTCTAAACTACCTTATTAAATGATCCTGACATTCTAAAATGTGAATAATTTACTTGCAAGGACTTACTATAAATTAATCATTACATGTTAAAGGTTGTTGTTAAAGGGCACAGTTCAGGTTGTATTTGTACATACACTAAAACTTACATATTATATACACACAGTTATATATATATATATATATATATATATATATATATATATATATATATATATATATATAAAATACTAATTATTTACTTTGGACAATTCCTAACACACACAGCATCCTGGCAGTGCCAGTGGCAATACATAGTTGAATTAAGCCAATGAGTGAGTCTAAATAGAAAATGAACAGTTTGCATCTTTGAGAAATATAGCCTTATCAGGGCAATACATTAACATATGTCATATATTCTCATTGTTTATTTACAATTTTACAGCATATCTAATTGAGGAAAAAAAGTTCTCGCCCTAAGTTTCAGATATGGCAACAGATTCAGAACAATACACGCTGATCCAGATACATATAAAAGCTATGCCATTGTTAAATTAACAATGGCATAGCTTTTATATGTATCTGGATCAGCGTGTATTGTTCTGAATCTGTTGCCATATCTGAAACTTAGGGCGAGAACTTTTTTTTCCTCAATTACATATGCTGTAAAATTGTAAATAAACAATGAGAATATATGACAGATACACGGGGAACAAAGACTGGACTTACTTACAGTTATGTCCGCAGCGTGTACTGTCCTGGTGGACTGTCGGATTGAGCACTCCTGTCCTGTCTGCGACTCTGCACCAGTGTCGGCTCAGCGGCAGCGCCCATGCTCCTATATGATAAAGAGAGCTGGGCGCTGATTGGCTCTGAGGCGCGAGAGCTGGGTGCTGATTGGCTCCGACTCCCCGAGGCGCTTAGAGAGCAGCCTCTATGGGGAGCATTATTAGCGGTATGGCGATTGGGCTGTGAGACTTCAGCGCATTAAGCGCCACTGGGGGCAGTCTGTAGCAGCTATTAATGATATACATATATTGCGCAAACGAGGGGAGGAGAGCTGAACGGCTCACACACAGCCTCTCCTTCTTTGTGCAATACTGCAATTAGGCAGCCTTATTGCAAAAAAATGGTGGCCTAGTCATTGGCGGGGGGTTAGGGGGGGTACATTTAGTGTAAAAAAATATATAAAAACTTTTTTTTTTAATAACGCTTTTTTTTTTTTTTATAAAAGTGTTTAAAAAGTGTAGTTACACACAGGGGACAGGTGAGGCGCTGCCTCACCTGCCTCCTATGACTGCACGTCACTGATGTATACAGCCCCACATTATGTTACTTTTGATCACAAATTTTCTACATAGAATCTTATTTCTTTCATGTAATTAGCAAGAGTCCATGAGCTAGTGACGTATGGGATATACATTCCTACCAGGAGGGGCAAAGTTTCCCAAACCTCAAAATGCCTATAAATACACCCCTCACCACACCCACAAATCAGTTTTACAAACTTTGCCTCCTATGGAGGTGGTGAAGTAAGTTTGTGCTAGATTCTACGTTGATATGCGCTCCGCAGCAGGTTGGAGCCCGGTTTTTCTCTCAGCATGCAGTGAATGTCAGAGGGATGTGAGGAGAGTATTGCCTATTTGAATTCAATGATCTCCTTCTACGGGGTCTATTTCATAGGTTCTCTGTTATCGGTCGTAGAGATTCATCTCTTACCTCCCTTTTCAGATCGACGATATACTCTTATATATACCATTACCTCTACTGATTCTCGTTTCAGTACTGGTTTGGCTTTCTACTACATGTAGATAAGTGTCCTGGGATAAGTAAGTCTTATTTTCTGTGACACTCTAAGCTATGGTTGGGCACTTTTATATAAAGTTCTAAATATATGCATTCAAACATTTATTTGCCTTGACTCAGGATGTTCAAACATTCCTTATTTCAGACAGTCAGTTTCATATTTGGGATAATGCATATGAATAATTTTTTTTCTTACCTTAAAATTTGACTTTTTTTCCCTGTGGGCTTCATTTTATTGCGTCATTCTTGGCGCAGACTTTTTTGGCGCAAATTTTTTTTTCTGTTTCCGGCGTCATACGTGTCGCCGGAAGTTGCGTCATTTTTGACGTTTTTTTTGCGCCAAAAGTGTCGGCGTTCCGGATGTGGCGTCATTTTTGGCGCCAAAAGCATTTAGGCGCCAAATAATGTGGGCGTATTTTTTGGCGCTAAAAAATATGGGCGTCACTATTGTCTCCACATTATTTAAGTCTCATTATTTATTGCTTCTGGTTGCTAGAAGCTTGTTCACTGGCATTTTTTCCCATTCCTAAAACTGTCATTTAAGGAATTTGATAAATTTTGCTTTATATGTTGTTTTTTCTATTACATATTGCAAGATGTCCCAGATTGACACTGAGTCAGAAGATACTTCTGGAAAAACGCTGCCTGGTGCTGGATCGACCAAAGTTAAGTGTATCTGCTGTAAACTTGTGGTATCTGTTCCTCCAGCTGTTGTTTGTAATGAATGTCATGACAAACTTGTTAATGCAGATAATATTTCCTTTAGTAATGTTACATTACCTGTTGCTGTTCCGTCAACATCTAATAATCAGAGTGTTCCTGTTAACATAAGAGATTTTGTTTCTAAATCCATTAAGAAGGCCATGTCTGTTATTCCTCCTTCTAGTAAACGTAAAAGGTCTTTTAAAACTTCTCATTTTTCAGCTGAATTTTTAAATGAACATCATCATTCTGATTCTGATAATGGTTCCTCTGGTTCAGAGGATTCTGTCTCAGAGGTTGATGCTGATAAATCTTCATATTTATTCAAAATGGAATTTATTCGTTCTTTACTTAAAGAAGTCTTAATTGCATTAGAAATAGAGGATTCTGGTCCTCTTGATACTAAATCTAAACGTTTAAATAAGGTTTTTAAATCTCCTGTAGTTATTCCAGAGGTTTTTCCAGTCCCTGATGCTATTTCTGAAGTAATCTCCAGGGAATGGAATAATTTGGGTAATTCATTTACTCCTTCTAAACGTTTTAAGCAATTATATCCTGTGCCATCTGACAGATTAGAGTTTTGGGACAAAATCCCTAAAGTTGATGGGGCTATCTCTACTCTTGCTAAACGTACTACTATTCCTACGGCAGATAGTACTTCCTTTAAGGATCCTTTAGATAGGAAGATTTAATCCTTTCTAAGAAAAGCTTACTTATGTTCAGGTAATCTTCTTAGACCTGCTATATCTTTAGCAGATGTTGCTGCAGCTTCAACTTTTTGGTTAGAAGCTTTAGCGCAACAAGTAACAGATCATAATTCTCATAGCATTGTTAATCTTCTTCAACATGCTAATAACTTTATTTGTGATGCCATCTTTGATATCATTAGAGTTGATGTCAGGTATATGTCTCTAGCTATTTTAGCTAGAAGAGCTTTATGGCTTAAAACTTGGAATGCTGATATGTCTTCTAAGTCAACTTTGCTTTCCCTTTCTTTCCAGGGTAATAAATTATTTGGTTCTCAGTTGGATTCTATTATCTCAACTGTTACTGGAGGGAAAGGAACTTTTTTACCACAGGATAAAAAATCTAAAGGTAAATTTAGGTCTAATAATCGTTTTCGTTCCTTTCGTCACAATAAGGAACAAAAGCCTGATCCTTCACCCACAGGAGCGGTATCAGTTTGGAAACCATCTCCAGTCTGGAATAAATCCAAGCCTTTTAGAAAACCAAAGTCCACATGAAGGTGCGGCCCTCATTCCAGCCCAGCTGGTAGGGGGCAGATTATGTTTTTTCAAAGAAATTTGGATCAAATCAATTCACAATCTTTGGATTCAGAACATTGTTTCAGAAGGGTACAGAATTGACTTCAAGATAAGGCCTCCTGCAAAGAGATTTTTTTCTTTCCCGTGTCCCAGTAAATCCAGCGAAAGCTCAAGCATTTCTGAAATGTGTTTCAGATCTAGAGTTGGCTGGAGTAATTATGCCAGTTCCAGTTCTGGAACAGGGGCTGGGTTTTTTTTCAAATCTCTTCATTGTACCAAAGAAGGAGAATTCCTTCAGACCAGTTCTGGATCTAAAAATATTGAATCGTTATGTAAGGATACCAACATTCAAAATGGTAACTATAAGGACTATCCTGCCTTTTGTTCAGCAAGGGCATTATATGTCCACAATAGATTTACAGGATGCATATCTGCATATTCCGATTCATCCAGATCACTATCAGTTTCTGAGATTCTCTTTCCTAGACAAGCATTACCAGTTTGTGGCTCTGCCGTTTGGCCTAGCAACAGCTCCAAGAATTTTTACAAAGGTTCTCGGTGCCCTTCTGTCTGTAATCAGAGAACAGGGTATTGTGGTATTTCCTTATTTGGACGATATCTTGGTACTTGCTCAGTCTTCACATTTAGCAGAATTTCATACGAATCGACTTGTGTTGTTTCTTCAAGATCATGGTTGGAGGATCAATTTACCGAAAAGTTCATTGATTCCTCAGACAAGGGTAACCTTTTTAGGTTTCCAGATAGATTCAGTGTCCATGACTCTGTCTCTGACAGACAAGAGACGTCTAAAATTGATCTCAGCTTGTCGAAATCTTCAATCACAATCATTCCCTTCGGTAGCCTTATGCATGGAAATTCTAGGTCTTATGACTGCTGCATCGGACGCGATCCCCTTTGCTCGTTTTCACATGCGACCTCTTCAGCTCTGTATGCTGAACCAGTGGTGCAGGGATTACACAAAGATATCTCAATTAATATCTTTAAAACCGATTGTACGACACTCTCTGACGTTGTGGACAGATCACCATCGTTTAGTTCAGGGGGCTTCTTTTGTTCTTCCGACCTGGACTGTAATTTCAACAGATGCAAGTCTGACAGGTTGGGGAGCTGTTTGGGGGTCTCTGACAGCACAAGGGGTTTGGGAATCTCAGGAGGTGAGATTACCAATCAATATTTTGGAACTCCGTGCAATTTTCAGAGCTCTTCAGTCATGGCCTCTTCTAAAGAGAGAATCGTTCATTTGTTTTCAGACAGACAATGTCACAACTGTGGCATACATCAATCATCAAGGAGGGACTCACAGTCCTCTGGCTATGAAAGAAGTATCTCCAATACTGGTATGGGCGGAATCCAGCTCCTGTCTAGTTTCTGCGGTTCATATCCCAGGTATAGACAATTGGGAAGCGGATTATCTCAGTCGCCAAACGTTACATCCGGGCGAATGGTCTCTTCACCCAGAGGTATTTCTTCAGATTGTTCAGATGTGGGGACTTCCAGAAATAGATCTGATGGCTTCTCATCTAAACAAGAAACTTCCCAGGTATCTGTCCAGATCCAGGGATCCTCAGGCGGAAGCAGTGGATGCATTGTCACTTCCTTGGAAGTATCATCCTGCCTATCTCTTTCCGCCTCTAGTTCTTCTTCCAAGAGTAATCTCCAAGATTCTGAAGGAATGCTCGTTTGTTCTGCTGGTGGCTCCAGCATAGCCTCACAGGTTTTGGTATGCGGATCTTGTCCGGATGGCCTCTTGCCAACCGTGGACTCTCCCGTTAAGACCAGACCTTCTGTCACAAGGTCCTTTTTTCCATCAGGATCTCAAATCCTTAAATTTAAAGGTATGGAGATTGAACGCTTGATTCTTAGTCAAAGAGGTTTCTCTGACTCTGTGATTAATACTATGTTACAGGCTCGTAAATCTGTATCTAGAAAGATATATTATAGAGTCTGGAAGACTTACATTTCTTGGTGTCTTTCTCATCCTTTTTCCTGGCATTCTTTTAGAATTCCGAGAATTTTACAGTTTCTTCAGGATGGTTTGGATAAAGGTTTGTCTGCAAGTTCCTTGAAAGGACAAATCTCTGCTCTTTCTGTTCTTTTTCACAGAAAGATTGCTAATCTTCCTGATATTCATTGTTTTGTACAAGCTTTGGTTCATATAAAACCTGTCATTAAGTCAATCTCTCCTCCTTGGAGTTTGAATTAGGTTCTGGGGGCTCTTCAAGCTCCTCCGTTTGAACCTATGCATTCGCTGGATATTAAATTACTTTCTTGGAAAGTTTTGTTTCTTTTAGCCATCTCTTCTGCTAGAAGAGTTTCTGAATTATCTGCTCTTTCTTGTGAGTCTCCTTTTCTGATTTTTCATCAGGATAAGGCGGTGTTGCGAACTTCTTTTAAATTTTTACCTAAGGTTGTGAATTCTAACAACATTAGTAGAGAAATTGTGGTTCTTTCATTGTGTCCTAATCCTAAGAATTCTAAGGAGAGATCATTGCATTCTTTGGATGTAGTTAGAGCTTTGAAATATTATGTTGAAGCTACTAAGAATTTCCGAAAGACTTCTAGTCTATTTGTTATCTTTTCCGGTTCTAGGAAAGGTCAGAAGGCCTCTGCCATTTCTTTGGCATCTTGGTTAAAATCTTTAATTCATCTTGCTTATGTCGAGTCGGGTAAAACTCCGCCTCAAAGGATTACAGCTCATTCTACTAGGTCAGTTTCTACTTCCTGGGCGTTTAGGAATGAAGCTTCGGTTGATCAGATTTGCAAAGCAGCAACTTGGTCTTCTTTGCATACTTTTACTAAATTCTACCATTTTGATGTGTTTTCTTCTTCTGAAGCAGTTTTTGGTAGAAAAGTACTTCAGGCAGCTGTTTCAGTTTGAATTCTTCTGCTTATAATTTCAGTTTTTTTCATTATAAGATTTAAACTTTATTTTGGGTGTGGATTATTTTCAGCGGAATTGGCTGTCTTTATTTTATCCCTCCCTCTCTAGTGACTCTTGCGTGGAAGATCCACATCTTGGGTAGTCATTATCCCATACGTCACTAGCTCATGGACTCTTGCTAATTACATGAAAGAAAACATAATTTATGTAAGAACTTACCTGATAAATTCATTTCTTTCATATTAGCAAGAGTCCATGAGGCCCACCCTTTTTGTGGTGGTTATGATTTTTTTGTATAAAGCACAATTATTCCAATTCCTTATTTTTTATGCTTTCGCACTTTTTTCTTATCACCCCACTTCTTGGCTATGCGTTAAACTGATTTGTGGGTGTGGTGAGGGGTGTATTTAGAGGCATTTTGAGGTTTGGGAAACTTTGCCCCTCCTGGTAGGAATGTATATCCCATACGTCACTAGCTCATGGACTCTTGCTAATATGAAAGAAATGAATTTATCAGGTAAGTTCTTACATAAATTATGTTTTTTGTTGTTTTGTATAGTTCTATGTCACTTCCTGTTACAAGATGGGTTGTTCTTCTTTGATTGGGGGTGGGGTTTACACCTGTTATAATCACCTGTGTTTGCTCACTTGCTCACTTGGTCTGATGAAGGGGTGATTGATCCCCGAAACGTTATCTGTTTGAAGTGCCATTAAAGCACCCTTTTCTGCACAAATCCAGTGAGTGTATGCCTTTCTTCAATTATATATATATATATATATATATATATATATATATACAGTATATAGATAGATAGATAGATAGATAGATAGATATAAATATATATATACATATATATATATATATAGATATATAGATATATATAGAGATATATAGAGATATATAGATAGATATATACTGTGTATATATATATATATATATATAGATAGATATAGATAGATAGATAATAGATAGATAGAGAGAGAGAGAGAGAGAGAGAGAGAGAGAGAGAGAGAGAGAGAGAGAGAGAGAATATAAAAAAAAATATGTGAAGGAAAAAAATCTAATTTCTTACTATACTAACAAACACCTAGATTACGAGTTTTGCGCTAAACAGGGTGCGAAACTAACACTAAAAAAGTTGCGCTATTTCACTCTTCATAGCACTGTTATTACAAGCTACAGAAAAGCCTCCTTGTGGGTGCGATATGGTGGTGTTAAGCTCCATACCGCACAAAATCCAAGGGGAGAGAGTGTTAGAAAAATAACTAACACCTGAAGTGAATAATGAAAAATCTTCCTAACGCAACCCCATTGATGTCTATGGGGAAAAAAAGTTACCTTTAAACCTAACATCCTAACATAAACCCCAAGTCTAAACACCCTTAATCTGCCGTCCGACATCACCATAAAGTTATTAACCCCTAATCTGCTGCTCCCCGACATCACCGACACTATAATGAAGCTATTAACCCCTAATCTGCCGCTCCCGACATTGCAACACTAATAAAAGTCATTAACCCCTATTCCGCCGCTCCCCGACATCGCCAGTCACTATAATAAAGCTATTAACCCCTAATCCGCCACTCCCAGACATCGCCTCCACTATAATAAAGCTATTAATCCCTAAACCGCTGGCCCCCCACATTTCAAAACACTAAATTAAACTATTAAACTATTAACCCCTAAACCTAACACCCTCTAACTTTAAATTTAAATCAGCCAATAGGATGAGAGCTACTGAAATCATATTGGCTGTTCAAAACAGCCAATGGGATGAGAGCTACTGAAATCCTATTGGCTGTTCAAATCAGCCAATAGGATTTCAGTAGCTCTCATCCTATTGGCTGTTTTGAACAGCCAATAGGATTTCAGAAGCTCTCATCCTATTGGCTGATTTGATTTTGGAGAATAAAATCAGCCAATAGGAATGCAAGGTACGCCATTTTGAAACGGCTACCTTGCATTGTGTATGGCGGGGACCATATGAAGCGGACGCTCTGCACTGGATGTCTTCAGCGCTCTGCACCGCGCCACCAGGATGAAGATAGAAGACGCCCCCATTGATAGATGAAGATTTCGCCTCCTGGATGGAGATGGATGTCCGGACATCAGGAACCGTGAGTATATATTCTGGGGTTAGTGTCAAGTATTTTTTTTTTTTTGAGGGGGTGTTTTTTTTTTAGATTAGGGTTTGAGCAATTTGAAAAAGAGTTAAATGCCCTTTTAAGAGCAATGCCCATACAAATGCCCCTTTAGGGGCAATGGGTAGCTTAGGTTTTTTTTAGAGTTAGGTTTTTTATTTTGGGGGTTGGTTGGGTGGTGGGTTTTACTGTTGGGGGGACTTTGTATTTTTTTTTTACAGGTAAAAGAGCTGTTTAACTTAGGGCAATGCCCTACAAAAGGCCATTTTAGGGGCTATTGGTAGTTTATTGTAGGCTAGGGGGTGTTTTTATTTTGGGGGGCTTTTTTATTTTTATAGGGCTATTAGATTAGGTGTAATTGTTTTTATTTTTGATAATTTCCTTTATTATTTTTTGTAACCTTAGTGTTTTTTATTTTTCGTAATTTTGTGTTTATTATTTTTTGTAATTTTAGATTTTTTAATTTTTCTCGTAGTGTTTAGTTTTTGTAAATTTGCAATTTAGATTTTTTTAATTGGTAGTATTTTTTATTTTATTAGAATAGTAAAGTTAGGTTAATTTATAGTTTAATGTTAGGTTTATTTTTATTTCACAGGTAAGCTTTTATTTATTTATTTATTTAAATATAGTTATATTGCAATTGTAATTTAAAGTTAGGGGGCTGTTAGTTTTAGGGGTTAATAGTTTAATTTAGTGTTTTGCGATGTGGGGGGCCAGCGGTTTAGGGGTTAATAGTTTTATTATAGTGTTTGCGATGTCGGGGGGTGGCAGATTAGGGGTTTATAAATTTATTTAATAGTCGCGATGTGGGTGAGCGGCGGATTAGGGGTTAATAGGTAGTTTATGGGTGTTAGTGTTAGTGTACTTTGTACTTTGTACAGTTTAGTTATGAGTTTTGTGAAACATTTTTTGTTACACAAAACTCATAACTACTGGTATAGGCTGTAACGCAAGCATTTTAGCCTCACCGCACAACCTGTGCGCAATGGACATTGCGTTACAGGATAAAATGCTTGCAGAATAGCTATACCAACACGACTCATAATACTGCGTTATTGCCATTACACTTAAATTGCCATTTTTTCAGCGTTAAAAGCCGTATTGCAAAACTCGTAATCTACCTGATAAAAAGATAGAAAAAGGAAGTTTCAAATACTAATCTTTGAATTTTGATGCCATCATGTCACCCTAGCTTTTGAAAGATTTGTTAAGTCAATTTTTTTTATCTAGACAGAATTATTATCCTAGTAAACAGACAAGGATTCCATGGGGTCAAATTATTAAATGGCGAACAGACATGATTCGCTTTAGCGAATCATGTCCACTCAAGATTGCTAAATGCCGACAGCATATGCTGTCAGCATTTATCATTGCACAAGCATTTCTAGTGAAATGCTTGGCAATGCGGCCCCCTGCTCACCGGCGGCCAATAAGTCACTAGCAGGGAGTGTCATTCATCCTGACCGCTGCTTCTTAACTTCCGTTTCTGGTGGACCCAAAACGATGGGCGTAGAAAGCAACATCCGCTGCTTGTTAAATCTACTCCCATATATCGTAGGCTAATTATCAAGTGACTTAAAGGAACATGAAACCCCAATTTTTTCTTTCATGATTATGAATCATTTTCTTCTAAGTAAAGAGCATTGGAATGTAAAATATATATGTAAATATATAGTAAAACACATTATAAAATATTAAAATTGATGAAATTTTTTTTTAAGTTTTGAGGTATTTAACTGGAAAGGGCTTTAAATGTATATATACAGTGTGTGTATATATATATATATATATATATATATATATATATATGTGTGTGTGTATATGTGTATATATGTTTGTATATACACTACAGTGTTTGCAGCGTCGCGCTCTGCCTTACCCTCGACGCACGCTGTCACACTGGAGCTTCAGGGGGGATGACGTCATCTGAATATCCCGCATATGCTTCTGAGTAAGTACTGCTCACCTAACAGTGCCAGTAAATAAATAGGTAACATTGAGGACTCAGGCACTTCCCAGATAAAAAATCAAGGAGCTTTATTATAGAAAAATAGTCAGATATAAAAACAGGCAATAGCGTGGTATACAAAAATCCACGCTGACACAGCTATAACTGCTATTACTCAGTGAATAAGGACTGCTGGGATCCATGCTGCAGGAAGTGCTGGGATCCATGCTTATATCCGGGAAGTGCCTGAGTCCTCAATGTTACCTATGTTTGTATATACATGTATATATTTATAAACATATAAATACACATGTATATACATATATGCAAATATACACACACACATTATAGCACTTTAAGGCAATTGTAAACTTTACCTATTTGCTGCCTAGTATATAAAATTGTTCTTAAAGTCATGGGAACTTTCATTGCTAAAAAAAAATTTAAGATGCTTTATTTGTAAAATATTTACCATTTAGTGATGGTAAACATTGTGCCGTTCCCCTGCCCACATCTCATACTTGATTTAGCTGAGTGATGACGAATCTGGCTTCATCAAATCGTTGCATGCCCCACTTGGCATCCACTTTACGAGAGGAGTGGTCTTCACTCACGCTAACCTGACGAGCACACATTTATTTTCAATTTATAATATGAGCGCAAGATATCGTGGTTGCAATATTGCTTATTGCGTCCCGTGCTAACAAAAGTGCTTCATTTGTAATCTAGCCCATTGTGTATCCTTCTAACAATAGTATGAGACCTGTTTTACTCATTTCTTATTCTCGTAGGAACTAATAATGGAGAATAAGACAGAAGAAAAAACAGAGATCTGTATAGTAAAAGTGAGACTGCAGTTTGTAGAATTATTTACTAGCAGAATAATTTGGAGATGCATATTCACATAGGAAACAAGCACATATAACTTGGTAACAAAATCGTTCCCATGTGCATTAGAATTCCTATGTCACGTAGCATTTGCAATGAAATCGGCTGAAACTCATTTATCATTCTGACAGTGAAACTTCTCTATTGTGGTTTGCCCACCAGGAACAAAACATCTTTGACACGTAATGATTTTGTAGGTGTTTTTCATTTCATAATCTCTGTGCCTCTTGATATTCAGTTTATGGCTTTGACAAGTATATCAGATGCTGGAAACACAGTATATGAATTTGCATCAGCGTTAAAGGGATAAATAGGACAAAACTGAAGAGTGCATAGGTGCATTTCAATTATAAATTGAAGCATCTGTTCTTTACCATGTAGTTCCATTAGCAAAAATGCTTCTAGTAAAATGTATTACTTAGCAGCATACGCACATATGCCGGGAAGGCACAGTAATAACTTTTAGTATAAACATTTTTGCTAATATAAGTGTAATGCAAAAATGCTTTTATTTAGATTTAAATGCACCCATGCACATTCCAATGTTAACCTTCTATCCCTTTAAAAGTTAAATGTTAGGTAACAATGTAGCACATGAATTTGTTATGTTCCCATTACTATTATATGCTCAAGCACAACACTTAAGTGTTGGAAAATGAGAGAAAATAGCGCACCATGCACTATACATTCAAAGTAAAAGGGCGTACCATCCAACAGTTTTTTTTTACCAGATTGTGCACTATTCTTAGCACTGGGTACTGCTAATGTACCCTGTGCCATTGGAGGTGCTCCCCTTATAATCTAGCCCAAAGACTTTCTAGTAGAAATACCTAGTGATTGATTTGTCATTCCTTGTCTTGTAAGTGTTCATTGTTTAAGTTTCTACAGAAGTTTTCACACTTTAGGTGAATTATAATTTGGTCCATGTTCTTATATGTCTCACAAACTGCCAAAACAGTTGTTTGTTAGACCTACTTATTTGTGATTGGTTTGTTCTCTTGTGTCCATTCTATCCGCTTACATTGGCTGACCTTGAGTAGTAGACAAGGCTATTAATGTCTATTGACTCATTACCTTTTTGGTTTGTCCCATATTATAATACACTAATTATAAAAAGATATGTTTGGAATGTAATTACATATTTGACATCTTTATAAGACCACAGAATGGATCCCTATTTCTGTGAAAAGACCCTAGCGTTGATTTCTTGTGTTGCTCACACTCTGTGTTCTTACATTTTCTCTTTGTGCAGCTCTGTTTTTTTATTATTTCCACAGTTAAGGTAGAGATACATTGGTCTATTAGACTTTAAGTTCCTCTTGCAAACATTAGCTAGCCAGTGAAGAACTTCTCAACACTCTGTATGTTGCCTGCATCCTTAATGGCCTAACTGTACCATCTGATACCTTCTGTTCTTCTCTTCTGAACTTACAAATCTTACTTGTACGCAATAGGCATGATACTTTACACCTATTCGAATTATTGACTTTTCAGACTTCAATTCTTAAAACATTGATGGGAAGTCATTAAGACATACAATTGTAGTCCTTGGAATCTTTTCTTTTCATTCCCATCTCTGGAGCAGAAAATTATTTTAATTTGTACTTCAAGAAAATAAATATCCTCTATTTTACCCACAAGACATTGACATTCCATCATCTTGCCTACACACTTTTAAATCACTCCTTTCCACACAGACACTTGATTTAAACAAAATTGACAAAGGTCCAATATAACATTTAAAAATATCATGCAGTCACAGTACATCCTTTGAACTATACTGGCTGTGTTTCCCACCACTGAACACATCATATGGTATGTGGTTTTCATTGACAATTCTGTCATTAAACTCACATTCAGTGCATGGGCGGGAATAATGCACAGAATGAGTTGGACACACTGGTGTAGAGGTGGAACAGATCCTGGGATCAAAGATAACAGCATCCAGAATGAGAAGAGGTATGTATCAATGGAAGTTCACTGATTTATGAAGATGTACTAGACCATTAAGCATCTTAGTATCAGCTATATAGAAATCCCCCTAACACTTTCTATAAAACTTAACGTATACATTTCTAGAATCTAGCCTGCTTGTGAGCTAAAAATCTGCTTGCAGATATAGGGTCAAATTTTTACTTTTGCGCTCAAGCGATATCGATTTTTTGCGATTATTTGCACACAGGTTGAATTGTACTCATATTACAAGTTGAAAGTAAACACGATCGCTTGAGCGCAATTCCTATTAACGCTCGTCGGGTTAGCACATACTCTGAGCTGTGGTTAACTGTTTCTCAAAACAAAAAAGTGTCACAAAACACATCAAAAGTATTTTACAAAGTACTCTTACACTTATAACACCATCTAATTATTATTGAAAAGAAATATTGCACACAAAAGTTACAAGTGCTCAAATATATAAGGCAAAGCGGTTTAACATAGAGATCTCTTCATGTCTGGTTAGCAACCTTGAGAACATGAGTTTGAGTTATCACACAAGTAGGGTGTTAGGTTTTATTTTTTTGCTCCATTGACTTTTATGGTTGATTACGTTATTGTGCGTGTAATATTATAATTGCACTAGAAGTAAGCTGTTTGCGCTCCTCGGGTTAGCGTAAGTGGAATAACATAAATTATGCTTACCTGATAATTTTCTTTCCTTCAGATGGAAAGAGTCCAAAGGTGCATTCATTACTTTTGGGAAATAAGAACCTGGCCACCAGGAGGAAGCAAAGACACCCCAGCCAAAAGCTTAAATACTCCTCCCACTCCCTTCATCCCCCAGTCATTCTGCCGAAGAACAAGGAACAGTAGAAGAAATATCAGGGTTAAAAGGTGCCAGAAGAAAAAAAATACAGACGCCCCACATAAAAAATATGGGAGGGGAGCTGTGGACTCTTTCCATCTGAAGAAAAGAAAGCATAATTTATGTTTGTTTTCATAAATGGAAAGAGTCCACAGCTGCATTCATTACTTTTGGGAAAACAATACCCAAGCTATAGAGGACATTGAATGCCAAGACGGGAGGGTTCAAGAGGTGGCCCATTCTGAGGGCACCAGGCCTGAAACCACTACCCAACAAAACCCAGCTTCGTCCGAAGCCAAGAACATTGAACAAAAAAACGCCCCAAGGACACTGACCCGCAGATAGTCCGGAAGCCTAGCTAGAGACTGCAAAATCAGACTCAACAATGCCAACAGTCCTCCAGGCAACATCGTCACCCAGCAGTTGGCGCCCAACCACACACCCCTTACTAGTGAAGGGAACACCAGCTCAAAACTCCCAAAGGGACAGGGCAAGAAAAAAAATCAAAGGAAATCAAAAGGACACCACAAAATTCCATAAAGGAAGATCCCCAGAATGAGCCCAGCTTATAAAGACCCAAATTTTACTCTCAACGTCGAGTGGAAGCACCGAAATGACAACTGAAGACTTATCCTCAAGTCTTCAGCACTTAGAATGCTAAAATATTCAACACAAATATGTGTAGCAGACCCAGACGAAGTAAACACCCAAGTCAAGAACACACAGTCGTCATCAGGATGACCCAAAGAAAGAATACTTACTAAGAAGTAAAATGCGGCTAAACAAGATATCGGATTTTAAAAGCTCCAAGACAGAGGGCACCCTCTAGGCAATCTGAGCCGCCAGACCGACACATAGGTCCCAAAAGGGGAGAAGCATAGAACCTCAACTAGGCCCATTACACCCCAGAGGAACAACAATCTCAGGACCTGTTCCCAGCCAGGCCAGCCCAAGTGTCAGTTGGTCTGAAAACAGGGGAACAGAAGAACCCTGACACCCGCTCACAAAAGATTGGAAAAAATGGCTTCAGCCATTCAACAGAGCTCGGAAACCCCCCCCCCCAGAAACTCCATAAAGACAGTCGACAAGGCCAAAGACCCAGAAAAGTCTAGCAAAGGCCCATCTTGACACGGAGCCAGCAAGATTCCAGCTAGAACAGAATAACCCAGAGAGCATGCCCATATTCCTGGAACAGGAGAACCCTGAACCCGCCCTAGATCCTGAAAAGACCGGTAACAACCCGCAACGGGATCCACAATGGAAAATGCTGAGCAAAAGCCTCAGCAACTGGAAGAACCAGGGTGATTACAGGTTTGAGCCCCAAATTGTTTAAAATAAACAATATCCCAGAAATTTAAACACCCCGTCTGATATAGAAACAGACCCACAGGGAGATGTTAATGTAATATCCAGGATAACCTGGAGAATGAGAAAACCTTGCAAGTCCCGACCCCAGGATGAGACCACCCCATGCCAAAGTCCAAATCTCCAAAGGAGCTAAGGCATCTGGAACCAAGACACTAGAGCCCATAGGCATTCGACTGCCACAAGACATCCAAAGCAAGGGAATACCACGAGGACAAGGTCACTTGATCAAAAGCTAGTCTCCACCTCACCATACAAGACAGAGGAATACCTGAAACCAAGGATGCAGAGTATCCCCAGATCCGGGAAAAATCCTAAGCAGAGTCCAAAAGAACTCTCTCAAAGGGAAATGCAGGTCCCCAAAGGATACCCAACTCACATGGAGGAACAGACAAAATCCAAAGGGTCTCAAAGAAGAGAGCAATCATCTCCTGAAGGGAAACCCAGGGCCCCATAAAGAGACCTAACCCACATGGAGAAGTCCAAATGTCTCAATGACAAGAGAACCATGGAAGAAACACGTCCAACAGGAAAATTCCTAGAGCCTCCGAAAGGCCAAACCGCCTTAAACCAGCAGTAAGGAGGTGCTAAACCCCCAATCCTCCCACGTGAGGAAGAATACTCTAGGTCCTGAGAGAATCGGAAGCAAAAGGAGTGACGCACTGGAACTCCGCTGACCCAGTAAACCTGCTTGAAGGCTTAATAAGAACTGAAACAATCCTTCCAGCCTCACAGACCCATGAGTCCTTGTTAGAATGCTTAGCTGAAACTTGTAAAATAAAAACAAGAAATACAATAATAAAGTAAGCATTCTGCGACTCGACAGAACCAGCCAGGCAGAACAGGCGCCACGTGTCTGAACAGGCCATGAGACAGAAGATGTGAACTCAAGCAGGACCAGCCTGCAACAGGGCCAAGCCTAAATCCTCCCTCAGAGGAGAAGAGAATAACAGACAAAACATAGGACTAACATGTCCCTTAACAACTTCCGCAGAAGTAAACAGCGAGAATCGATCCCAGAGAAAGTTCCAGAAGGAAGCATATAATCAAAATTAAAGTCATCCTAACTGGATAAAAGAAAATATAAGGCAGCCCGTAGGCAAACGCCTAAGAAGAAACAGGCATACCTACAGGACCAGCCAAACGGAACCCTGATCTTCCAACAAAAACTGGGAAGGATCTCAACAACCGACAATCAGGAGATTACGCCATACCCACATGTCTAATGAGGTGAACCATTCGAAGTAGAATACTGCGGATTCCCGTTTCTGTTAAGGATAGGATCCTCTAATAACTCAAAAACATGTCTGAGTAAAACGCGAAGGCGCGCTATTCTGTAACGAAAGGCACAACACTCAGGGACAGCTACACCCACAGGGAACTGTATAGGCCCACCCAAGGCCGGGAGACACGGGACAATCGGGCACAAGCACAAACGCAAATAAACGTCTGGGCTTTGCAGATGCATAATCGCCAAAAATATGTGAAAGCAAAAACGAGATGCAACCTTTGGGGGGAACAAGCCGCCCTGCAAGGAGGGATAAACATAATCTGGGTTACCTGCATGTGTAGTAGTAGGGAGTGGTAGGGAACTCACCTCTCGAAGGATAGAACCCCCAGAGGCGGATGGCTTAGCAGACCCTTGATAACCCGAGCCCGAGGAACAAGGCGCTCTAATACAGCATATCGAACACAACTGATTGACCTGTGTCAAGGGGGCCAATTTGCATTCTTCACAAGTCTCAGCATCAGAATCCTCCATAACTGGATAGAGAATATAATAAAATGGACTAAAGAGAAATCTAAACGGCACCTGACACCCACAATGGCCGGGGCTCTCATCACCTCCTAGAACCAGACACTAGCAGACCTGAATTTTTCAGTCACCACACGGTCAGGAATGCAGAAATGGAAGTCCAGAACATAAACACGTCCAGTCCCAAGGTGAACCGTACAGTCCAATAAATGCATGCCCAACCATAAGGTTGCGTCACTTCCAAAGGCCCCTATGTTCTGAGCCAAGAGCCCAGTTAACACTACACATAAGCAGATTGAATCACATAACAAACATGATTAAAAAAAAAACCCCTGTTCAATAATCCCCCTCGGGAGATATTAACCCACGAATCCAAGAACCAAAGGAGCCTCACTGAGGCGCTATATTTTATACTTAATAAGTCCCACTGGATAGTCCTTTTCAGGAAACAAATAAGATACAGTACATTCTGAGGAAGTAACATGAAATGATCTTACCGGAATCTACGCCGTGGAACAGAAACACGGCCCTTCAAGTGTGACAAATAGTAGCAGCGTCTCTGCCATGGACTTGAGAGGAGAAAGCAGGCAGCGAAGTTCGACAACGCAGATTGCTTGTGAAGCTGTTAATATGAGTCGGGATGGATTCGCAGAAAGACTCTCCTTGATTCTCCGGACTCTAACTTTCATCCTGGCTCTCACTGAGAGGCTGACAGGATAACTTAAAACTCCCGTCCCATGTCGAAGAGTACTACCCTCCATAATAGACAAAACAAACTTCTGACACTTCTCTGCCAACCTCCTGGGACGAAAAGGCAAAGAATGACTGGGGGATGAGGTGAGTGGGAGGAGTATTTAAGCCTTTGGCTGGGGTGTCTTTGCCTCCTCCTGGTGGCCAGGTTCTTATTTCCCAAAAGTAATGAATGCAGCTGTGGACTCTTTCCATTTATATAGAAAAACTTTTCACTTTCAAGTAATATGAACGTAACCCGAAGTGTGCAAAAAGTTTACTTCTAGCTGAATTAACGCTCTAGCAAAAGTGCAAAATATCACTCCATTCATAATCTGGCCCATAGTAGGGACTGTAGGACAAGTAAAGGGTATAGAGAAACTGAAATTGAGGCTGGGGGGGCTGAACAGTCTACAGAAGAGTACTAGAAAATTGCTAGTATAGAAAGTGATGGATCTAGCCAAAAACTAAATTAAGCTACTGTAAATAAGAAAACTCTCACTGCAAGTGCACTTACAGAAGATAACAAAAGAAAAAATAAATAAAAGAGGAATAAGAGTACTGTATGTCTTAGGAAGGAAAGAACATAGGTAGAGATAAAAGTGAAAGTGACATGCCTGAGGAAACGGCCCTTGAGTGCCGAGAAACGCGTTGCATTAGAGGGGATTACCCCCTTGACCATTACTTGTTATTATTATATTCTTTTAATATTTTAATTTTTTATTTCAATTTTTGTTTTCAGTTTTTTAATAAAAATGTTTTTTACTATAACACAAGTATTGTGGTTTCTACCTTTCCTCTCATTGCCCAATATTGGGCTGTTTGTACATTTATCTTGTTTTTGGACCATATAGTTGGCAAGACCTGAAGTGGGTGAGCTGATACTCCCGAACCTAAAATTATCAGTCTGCATCTACCAGCACATAGGTGTGCTATTTGACATTGTGAGTATGCATTTGGCAAAATTATTTCCATTGTTCCATCTATTTGGTTGATCTGCACATGTGGTTTCCTTTGTTGTTTTGACTCTCCATTACAGACACACCTGGCGGGGATATCCTGGAGTGGGTGTACTGACACACCATATTATGTCAGTCTGCTTCTACACACCTTGGGGTGCTTATTTCAAATGTGAGTACCAATTTGGCTCAAGTGCATAAGCTTTGGCTTTATTGGTTTGGTGATTCTACACATGAGACGCCCCTCTATTTCTTCTATTTAACAAAAGAAAAAATAAATAAAAGAGGAATAAGAGTACTGTATGTCTTAATCAAGCAGGAAGGAAAGAACACAGGGAGAGATAAAAGTGAATGCAGGAGGCCAGAGTTAGATAAAAGCTATTTTTCTAAAAATGTCCTTAATCCTTATTATTGTCCCCTCTGTTTCCTCTCTGTTGTACAAATAATACTAAATTATATTTTAAATCTGTTTCTCTTCTTTACTTGAAAACCCTTTGTGGCCGTATTATCAATGTGCGGGCGGACATGATCCGCTGTAGCAGATCATGTCCGCCGCTCATCAATAAATGTCAACAGCATACGCTATCGGCATTTATCATTGCACAAGCATTTCTAGTGAAATGCTTGTGCAATGCCGCCCCCTGCATATTTGCGGCCGCTAGCAGGGGGTGTCAATCAACCCGATCGTATCCGATCGGGCGGATTGCTATCTGCCGCCTCAGAGGTAGTGGATGAGTTAAGAAGCAGTGGTCTTAAGACCGCTGCTTCTTAACTCCTGTTTCCGGGGAGCCTGAAGGCTCACGCGGAAACAGATGCATTCAGAGATTCATAAACTTCCCTTATGTTTTATGTTGTTTACATTTGTAATTAACTCTAAAAGGATGGAACATTAAGATTTATTTTTTTTAATTTTATTTTAATCTAAAATGAACCAATACCCTTACATTTACAGGGCATGCTTTTCATAGTCTAATAAAGTTGTTTTCGCAGCATTCTGAATTACAGAAGTTTTATTATAGAGTGACGCTTGCTAGAATTAGCATATAATTATATACTAAGGTCCACATTTTAAATTATTGGCTCGATTTGATAACTTTACAGTTTTGAAATGCATGGCAGATCTTTTCAGCAATTAGGTAGTTAATAATCTAAAAGTTCCATTTCATAACAAGCATCAAATAATAACCTTTATCCTGTAGCCTCTTAATGCACTGTAGCTTAAGCATTTTGACGGAGGTCAGTTCCACTACATTACACTTAATAAGCATCCTGCTGTATAGCATGCGTATCAATGATTCAACAGCTGTTCAATGTACATCAACAGTGCTACATCACAGCACCTAACCCTGTTGCCTAATGATTTGCAGTTGGAGATAAATGGAAATATTTCAAAGGATTTGCTGCGATCTGTCTCAATAGGGAAATACGATTTACTGATTTTCCACAGCTGTTGCAAATAAAGTTTTAACAGCATGTCTCGGTCTCACTGCTTTTTATATATATATATATATATATATATATATATATATATATATATATATATATATATATATATATATATATATATATATATATATATATATATATATAATTATAAAGATAACAAACATATTGCCTGTCTGCATTATACAAAATGGTTTTAAATTGGAGTTTAGTTTAAATATATGCTATATACAAAACTAAGTGCCAAACAAAAATGGTGAATTGTGTTGGGTGGGACAGGTATTAGGTATTGTAGGTGGTTGTTAAAGTTATATTAGATGTGGGTTATAAGTACACTATAGTATGTGAACACCTGATTATCACACCTATATGAGCTTGTTGGACATCCCATTCCAAAACCATGGGCATTAATATGGAGTTCAGGGTCCCCTTTGAGGCTATAAAAGCCGCAACCCTTCTGGAAAGATGACCTTTCAGTAGAACTAAGAGGCCTAACCCAAACCCTAAAAAACAGACTTACACCATTATACCTCCTCCACAAATCTGTACAGTTGGCACTGTGCATTCCAGTAGGTGACATTCTCCTGGCATCCACCACACCTAGATTATTCCATTAGACTGGTAGATAGTGAAACGTGATTCATCACTCCACAAAACATGTTTGCACTGCTTCAGTGTCCAGTGGCAGAATGCTTTACACTGATGTTGCTTCCAGCGGCAGATTGTAACTCGAGTGATGCAACAAATGATAGGCAATATTTGGGTGCTATGCAGTTCAGCACTCAGCAGCCTCTGTGAGTTTGCATGGGCTAGCACTTCATGGCTGGGCTGTCACTTCTAGATCACTGGTTTTATTACCTGTCCTCTCTAACAGTTCAGATTTTAAGAATATCTGAAGTAGAGCACAGGTGGAATAATCAGCTGGTCAATAAACATTGTTATTTTACCTGCTCTCACCCAAGGTAATCCTGAAAATCTGTCTTGTTAGGGAGGACTGAGGACAGGTTTGAAAACCAGTGTTCTATAATACATGCTTCCAATTCACAATAACAGCGCTTACAATTAACTTTCACAAACTGACTTGTTGTAAAGTTGGCCACCTATGACAGTGCCACATTTATAGTTAGTGAGTTCTTCAGTATGACCCATTGTACTGCCAATGTTTGTCTATGGAGATTTCATGACCGTATACTGGATTTTATGCACCTGTTAGGAATAGACATGGCTGAAACACCTGAACTCATTAATTAGTAGGTGTATCCACATACTTTTGGCCATATAGTGTATATTAGAGGTGTTCTATAGGTTCAATGCATTCAGTTGGGCTGTGATTTACTTTACAGGTTTTAGGAGGTTAATGTGTATGGACTCAAACACACAATTTGGGACTTTCTGGAGGTATCAGATTAATTTTAGGTAATATTGTAAATGTTAGAAGCGGAAGGGTACTGGATGTTGCCTGGTGGGGTTGTAAGTTGTAAAGTGGTGAATAGCATGTTGACAATAGTGTTAGGTGCCAGTTTGTGGAATTGTTAGGTGTAGAGAAATTAAATGCAGTGAAAAGGTGAAAAGTGTGTCAGTGTTGGGGTTAGGTGAATTGTGCAACCAGTGATAGATGTGATGGTGTTCAAGTAGATGGTACAACAAGTGTTAGATGTGGGACAGTGGTGTAAAAGGCAGCACAGCTGGGGTTAGGTATAACATGCTGATAGGTGCTGTGGGATTGGGATAATACAAGTGTAGAATATGGCAGGATGGGGTTATTGCAGCAGGCATGTTTACCCTTATAGTGGATTAATGTCAGTTGCACAACTTTATATTGTTATCAGAGGATGTTCTTAATATACAGAGGTATCATTAGTTCATATTTAGACTCCCTCACAGAATTATTTAAGCTCTTGGCAGAGTTCTCGGCAGTGTCCTACTATAAACTAAATTACACCAAAACAGAGGCGTATGCTTTAGGGCTGACGGCCCATAGGCTGAGAGAACGGTACCCCTTTAAATGGTCCACAGATAGTTTGAGACACTTGGGGATAGAGCTATCCCACGATCTCAAAGTCATTATAAAGAAAAACTATGAACCCCTCCTGCAGGAGTTTAGAAGGACCACAGCAAACTGGAATGGGCTGGAGGTGTCCTGGACGGGCCGCACTGTTGCCCTAAATATGATGCTGCTTCCTAAACTGACATACTTCTTTCGCTGCTTACCAGTAGCAGTTCCTACCTACTTACTCAATCACTTCCAGTCAGTTTTTACCAGGTTCATCTGGAGAGGCCACTCTCCCAGAATCTCCCTGTCACAATTACAGAAGCCGAAAGAATGCCGAGGTCTTTCTGTACCAAATGTAACCCTCTATTACAAGGGAGCCATGCTATCGCACATTGCGGCCTGGGGAGTAAGACCTAATACCTCACAGTGGTACCAGATTGAGCAGGCGTCATTGCCTGCAGGGATTGAGCTGGCTGACCTGATTTGGATACCTGACCATGCTGATGTCCTCAAAGGAATCCATAGCTCCACCATAAAAACATGTCTGAAAAGCTGGAGAGAACTTCGCTCACACAAATCAATAGCACCTCATCCTTTGCCTATTCATTCTATGAAGGCCATACTGCAATGCCTCCCTGACTCAAGGCCTAGACGCTGGGAAAACCTAGAAATTAAGCAGATCTCTGACCTCTATAGAGGAGACCGCCTCATGTTACCGCCAGCCAGCTTCCCAGTAGATGACTTCCCTAGGGATCTGCAATTTGAATACTTGAGAGTGACCTCTTTACTTCTCTCCTGGTGATTCCCCAAGGCGCGACCATGGACTCTCAGGCTTTGGGAGAGACGTTGGATGGCGGGCAGATCTATCAAGGGTTCTCTGTCCTTTCACTATAAGCTTCTCTTAGACTCCCCCCATTTTGTCAAACCAGGGGCCGTGAAGGACTGGCAGAGGGACTTAGGGGTGGTGCATCGAGATGCAGTTTGGCAACGAGCCTTCCAAGATGTAAAAATGGCAGTCCGCTGTTCAAACCTTTTTGAGCTATATATAAAATTAACCCTGCGCTGGCACTGGGTCCCAACTAGGTTGCATAGGGTGTTCCCCCTAAGGAGCGCAGATTGTTGGAGAGGGTGCGGGCAGAGGGGTACCCATCTCCATGTGTGGTGGGATTGCCCCAAATTGAGTGTATATTGGAATTCTGTCGCGGATTTGCTCCGCCAGCTTCAGCTGTTACAACAGTTGTCTGGAGAAGTTGCGCTCTTTCACCTAGGGCTTCACACACTCCAAAAACCCTCTAGAATCTTATGTATCATTATTTTGATATCGGCCAAACTAACCATAACTAGACAGTGGGCTAGGGACTCTCCTTTAACTTTGACTACAGTCCTAGAAACACTAGACTAGATGCAAAGGATGGAAGAATATTCCCTGAGAGCGGAGGCACGATCTGATTTTTATTCCTCAGTCTGGTGCCCATGGGACGAGTATCAGAGAGCTAACTCATAACTGGAAGGTAGTCACTCTAACACTCAAGGCATACACATTACCCCGGGGCGAATTAGTAGATCTCCCAACCTCATGCAACAGTCCTCTACCCAAGGCCCCCTTACCTACTTCCCTCTCCCCTCCCCCTCCCCCCCCCTTTCCCACACTTTACCTTCCCCCCTCCCATTTTTTTTTCTCTCTCTCTCTTTCCTTCCTTTTTACCTCTACCACACCTGATGGCTCATAGAGAGGCTCCTCGGACCCTGCAACCAGTAACATTCTCTATGTGTTTACATTAAATGCAAAATCACATATATTTCCCCCCCCTTGTCATTCTGCGACTCCTGAATTTCATAACCAATTTTGCTTCTCCGTGTACACTTGATAATTCTATTTGTATACCCTGAAATGTATATCTGAGTTCAAATAATTTCTTTATCCATTTTACGATGACTGTTAAGATGTTTGCCCATTGCATTGCACATTGTTCCTTACGACTTCCTTCTTATTTTTACGGAGGTCTTGGTCCCACAGTTGGATCTGTTTTGCATAGAGGTCAATGCAAATTCAATAATAACAAAATGAGGTGATCCAAAATTTTCACACATATCAGCCTGTTGTATATTGTACTGTGTTTAATTTCCCACTACAATGTTAGTCCTGCTTGTACCTGTAACGCACTATATGTCGACTGATATGTATTGTTTTTTGTTATTGTTTACCACCTCAATAAAAACAACTTTAAAAAAAAAAAAATTCTAACTCTAACCCCAAATAGGTACTCACCGTTCCTGAAGTCCGGCTCTCACGCTTACCTTGAATTCAATCCTCAGTGTGAGGTGGTGATCGTACAAAGAGGATCTCCACGCTCGATGGCTCCACGGTCGCCGGTCTTCTGTTCCACGCTCATCTCCTCTCCGCGACGGCTTGGTCCTGGATGAAGATAGAAGACGTCACTGTGATGGAAGAAGATATCGCTGCTTGGAAGAAGACTTTCTCTGCCGGATTTCAGGAACAGTGAGTACCTATTTGGGGGTTAAAGTTAGGATTTTATTTTTTGGGGGTTTGTTTTTTTAAGAATCTGGATTTTGGGCACTGTAAAAGAGCTGAATGCCCTTTTAAGGGCAATGCCCATACAAATGCCCCTTTAGGGGCAATGGGTAGCTTAGGTTTTTTAGTGTTAGTTTTTTTTTATTTTGTGCCCTTCAAAAAGCCCTTTTAAGGGCTATTGGTAGTTTAGTATTAAATTAGGGGGTGTTTTTTTTTTGTTTAATAAATTAATTAGGGTTATTGCGTTGTGGGATTTGGTGGTTTAGGGGTTAATAGATTTATTAGGATAATTGCGAGAATTCTATCAGCCAATCGGAATTCAAGGGACGCCATCTTGGATGATGTAATTTAAAGGAACCTTCAGTGTACGGCTGTGACCGTATGAAGAGGATGCTCTGCACCAGATGTCTTGAAGATGGAGCCGCTCCGCGTCGTAAGGATGAAGATAGAAGATGCCGTCTGGATGAAGACTTCTTCCCGCCTGGAGGATCACTTCTTGCCGCTTGAATGAAGACTTCTCCTGGCTTCGTTGAGGATGGATATCCAGTCTTCAAAAACTGTAAGTGGATCTTCGGGGGTTAGTGTTAGGTTTTTTAAGGGTTTATTGGGTGGGTTTTATTTTTAGCTCAGGGTTTGGGCTGAAAAAGAGCTAAATGCCCTTTTAAGGGCAATGCCCATCCAAATGCCCTTTTCAGGGCAATGGGGAGCTTAGGTTTTTTAGATAGGATTTTATTTGGGGGGTTTGGTTGTGTGGGTGGTGAGTTTTACTGTTGGGGGGTTGTTTGTATTTTTTTTTACAGCTAAAAGAGCTGATTTCTTTGGGGCAATGCCCCGCAAAAGTCCCTTTTAAGGGCTATTGGCAGTTTAGTTTAGGCTAGGGTTTTTTTTTATTTTGGGGGGCTTTTTTATTTTCATAGGGCTATTAGATTATGTGTAATTAGTTTAAATATTTGATCATTTCTTTTTTATTTTGTGCAATTTAGTGTTTATTTGTTTTTGTAATTTAGTTAATTGTATTTAATTAATGTCATTTATTTAATTGTAGTGTAAGGTTAGGTGTTAGTGTAAGATAGGTTAGGTTTTATTTTACAGATAAATTTGTATTTATTTTAGCTAGGTAGTTATTAAATAGTTAATAACTATTTAGTAACTAGTCTACCTAGTTAAAATAAATACAAACTTGCCTGTGAAATAAAAATAAAACCTAAGATAGGTACAATGTAACTATTAGTTATATTGTAGCAAGCTTAGGGTTTATTTTACAGGTAAGTATTTAGTTTTAAATAGGAATTATTTAGTTAATGATAGTAATTTTTATTTAGATTTATTTTAATTATATTAAAGTTAATGGGTGTTAGGGTTAGACTTAGGGTTAGGTTTAGGGGTTTATAACTTTAGAGAGAGAGATGGAGAGGGCGCCACATAGCGTAATATTGTTTCAGAAAGAGATAATACAAAAAACAGAGAGGTAATGTGCTTACCAATGACTGTGGTACTGTGCTGTGACCAGTACTATCTCGCCTGCTAGCACTTTAATCAGTGGCTAGTACACTGTTGGATAAGATCCTTCCCGGGGCTTTTCCTTGGGATAGAGAATTGTGCTGTGAGCGTTTCTTGGTTCAGCAACTTCACTGTATTGCTCAAATAGGTTTCGATTCAAGAGAGATACACAACTTCCAAAGTTTAAAAGAATTTTAAAAAGGCTTTATTATAACGCGTTTCTCGACCACCAAGGGTCGTTTCTTCAGATATCAAAGCGAATAACTTTAGTATAGTTGCAGCGATTTTGGGGGCAGCAGATTAGGGGTTAATAACAGTAATGTAGGTGGCGGCGATGTTAGGGACAGCAGATTAGGGGTTAATAATATTTAACTAGTGTTTGCGATGGCAGTTTAGGGGTTAATATGTTTATTATAGTGGCGTCGATGTTGGGAGCGGCAGATTAGGGGTTAATACGTTTATTTTAGTGTTTGCGATGCAGGAGGGCCTCGGTTTAGGGGTTAATAGGTAGTTTATGGGTGTTAGTGTACTTTTTTGCCCTTTAGTTATGCGTTTTGTTACGGCTTTGTAACATAGAAGCCATAACTACTTACTTCAGTTTACGGTACGGATCTTGTAGTTATGGGCTGTACCGCTCACTTTTTGGCTGGACAGGAAAACTTGTAATACCGGCACTGTGGAAGTCCCATTGAAAAAGGACTTTTTGAAAGGTGCTGTAGTTATGTTGCGTTACGGCCAATAAAGTGTGTGGTGCAGCTAAACCTGCAAGAATCGTAATACCGCAAAACTCATAATCTAGCCGCTAGTTAGGCATCTGGAGTACTACATGTCAGGAAATAGTGCTGTCATCTAGTGCTCTTGCAAATGGAAAACATTCTTCAAAACTGATGCCAAAGAGTGTCCAGAAATGGTCCAGCTCCTAAGCAAACACCCCTGATTTTCAAAAAAAGATACCAATAGAACAAATAAAATGTACTAATAGGATGTTTAAAATTGCATGTGCTATCTAAATCATAAAAGAAAAAAAATTGGATTTCATATCCCTTTAACCCCTTAAGGACCAAGGACGTACGCCACACGTCCTCAAAAAAAATACACTTAATGACCGAGGACGTGTGGCGTACGTCCTTGGTCTGGAAAGCAGCTGGAAGCGATCCTGCTCGCTTCCAGCTGCTTTCCGGTTATTGCAGTGATGCCTCGATATGGAGGCATCCTGCAATAACCCCCCTTGGCCATCCGATGCAGAGAGAGCCACTCTGTGGCCCTCTCTGCACCGCACATCGGTGGCCGGTATCGTTGGTGGGTGGGAGCAAGTCTGGGAGGCGGGTGGGCGGCCATTGATGTGCCCAGTGGAGTGGAGGGGGGCGGGATCGGGGGCGGGAGGGGCGGGAGCGCGCACGGGAGCGCGCGCGTGCACGGGGGCGGCGGGCGGGCGCGTGCACAGGGCGGGAGCGGGAGGGAACCGCTACACTACAGAAAAATAAAGTTTAAAAAGTACATCAAATAACTTGTTTAAAGCTGTAAATCACAGCTAAGAGATGTGGAAGGGGTGGGGGGTTGATCTTGGGGGGGGGGGGGAAGCTACACTGCAGAAAAGGGTTTTTTTTTTTTAAAAAGGCACATTTTTTCACTAAACTGGGTACTGGCAGACAGCTGCCAGTACCCAAGATGGCGCCCATTAAGGCAGAGGGGGAGAGTTAGAGAGCTCTTTGGTGGGGGATCAGTAAGGCTGGGGGCTAAGGGGGGATCCTACACAGCAGCATATGTAAATATGCTAAAAAAAAAAAAAATATAGCTTTTATTTTAGTACTGGCAGAGTTTCTGCCAGTACTTAAGATGGCGGGGACAATTGGGGGGTGAGGGAGGGAAGAGAGCTGTTTGGGAGAGATCAGGGGGTCTCATGTTTCAGGTGGGAGGCTGAGCTCTACACTAAAGCTAAAATTAACCCTGCAAGCTCCCTACAAGCTACATAATTAACCCCTTCACTGCTAGCCATAATACACGTGTGAAATGCAGCGGCATTTGGCGGCCTTCTAATTACCAAAAAGCAACGCCAAAGCCATATATGTCTGCTATTTCTGAACAAAGGGGATCCAAGAGAAGCATTTACAACCATTTGTGCCATAATTGCACAAGCTGTTTGTAAATGATTTCAGTGAGAAACCTAAAATTGTGAAAAATTTAACGTTTTTTTTAATTTGATCGCATTTGGCGGTGAAATGGTGGCATGAAATATACCAAAATGGGCCTAGATCAATACTTGGGGTTGTCTACTACACTACACTAAAGCTAAAATTAACCCTAGAAGCTCCCTACATGCTCCATAATTAACCCCTTCACTGCTGGGCATAATACACGTGTAGTGCGCAGTGGCATTTAGCAGCCTTCTAATTACTAAAAAGCAACGCCAAAGCCATATATGTCTGCTATTTCTGAACAAAGGGGATCCCAGAGAAGAATTTACAACCATTTAAGCCATAATTGCACAAGCTGTTTGTAAATAATTTCAGTGAGAAACCAAAAGTTTGTGAAAAAATTTGTAAAAAAGTGAACGATTTTTTGTATTTAATCGCATTTGGCGGTGAAATGGTGGCATGAAATATACCAAAATGGGCCTAGATCAATACTTTGGGATGTCTACTAAAAAAAATTATATACATGTCAATGGATATTCAGAGATTCCTGAAAGATATCAGTGTTCTAATGTAACTAGCGCTAATTTTGAAAAATAATGGTTTGGATATAGCAAAGTGCTACTTGTATTTATGGCCCTATAACTTACAAAAAAAGCAAAGAAGATGTAAACATTGGGTATTTCTAAACTCAGGACAAAATTTAGAAACTATTTAGCACGGGTGTTTTTTGGTGGTTGTAGATGTGTAACAGATTTTGGGGGTCAAAGTTAGAAAAAGTGTGTTTTTTTCAATTTTTTCCTCATATTTTATAAAAATTTTTATAGTAAATTATAAGATATGATGAAAATAATGGTATCTTTAGAAAGTCCATTTAATGGCGAGAAAAACGGTATATAATATGTGTGGGTACAGTAAATGAGTAAGAGGAAAATTACAGCTAAACACAAACACCGCAGAAATGTAAAAATAGCCTTGGTCCCAAACGGACAGAAAATGGAAAAGTGCTGTGGTCATTAAGGGGTTAACACAATTTTACGGCTGCTTGCGATCAATCTATTATCTTGTACATATGTAAAACACGCTGAAATGTCTAGAGGAGAGATTGGAGAGATCTATTAAAGGAATACTAAACTCATATTTTTTCTTTTAATGATTCAGATAGAGTATGCAATTATGATCAACTTTCTAATTTACTCCTATTATCAATTTTTCTTCGTTCTCTTGCTATCTTTATTAAAAAAGCAGGAATGTAAAGCTTAAGAGCCGGCCCATTTTTGGTGCAGAACCTGGGTTATGCTTGCTTATTGGTGAAAGAAGAAATGTGGGTTTAGTATCTCTTTAAAATACATGGTATTGAATCAATAAAGCTCCATTCAACCCTATTGAAGAGGCTGTATACAGTGAACAGGGCACAGATATACATATGTAAAGGGACATATACTGTACTTTTGTATATGTGTTGACTATGCAATATAATGTTTAGCAAAGATGATCTGCTGGAAAAGTTACTCCTGGACCTCAAAAATTATGTTTGTAATGTTTATTTTAAAATTTTATTGTAAGTCACACACTCCCTCTCATGATTGTCAATAGCAGCACTGGCATCTTTAAAATTGTGTTTTAAAGAGATCACGCAACAGCGACTTTCATAGTCAACTATTGCAATCTATTTCCATTGCTCATCTGAATGCATCTTTTAGGTTGTTGGGATGGGCAGACTGTGCACTATTTTTCAGACTATTGTTTGTTAAAGCACCATTTTCATTTTGGCATGAACTGAAAACAAAATGGCTACTACAAGTTTCTATGCAAAGGAGTTACAATAACTTCTTATACTAGATTTTAACATTATTTACACTGTAAATCATGAACCTGCTGCCTTGATAGACTGTCTCTGCATAGGAGATCCTTAAATGAGATTGTGCCTTTGTGAACAGGTTTTTATAGGGTACGTGACCTCCATACATGCTAAGGGAAAACTCGTTCCCGAGCGTGCTTTCCAAAGTGCCTACACCTACATTACTGAACTTGTAAACTAGAACAAGCTTTTGTGACTGGGAATTCTATAAGATAGACACAGGCATAGTCATTAAAAATGTCTTCACTTAAAGGGACAGTCTACTCTAGAATTGTTATTGATTAAAATGGTAAATAATCCCTATATTACACATTCCCCTGTTTTGCATAACCAACATAGTTATATAATTACACCTCTGTCATTACCTTATATCTAAACCTCTGCAGACTGCCCCCGTATCTCAGTTCTTTTGACAGAATTGCTTTTTAACCAATTAGTGCTGACTCATAAGTAACTTGCGGAATTGAGCATAATGTTATCTATCAGGCACACATGAACTAGCACTGTCTAACTGTAAAAACTGTCACAATGCACTGATATAAGATGAGGCCTTCATGGGCTTATAAATTAGCATATGAGCCTACCTAGGTTTAGCTTTCAACAAAGAATACCAAGAGAACAAAGCAAATTTGATGATAAACGTAAATTGGAAAATTGTTTAAAATTGCATTCCCTGTAAGAATCATGAAAGTTTAATTTTGACAAGACTGTATCTTTAAATATAGTAGACTCACACAAAAATACACCAGTACACATATGTGTGTGTATATATATATATATATATATATATATGTGTGTGTGTGTGTGTATGTATGTATGTATATATATATATATATATATATATATATATATATATATATATATATATACACACACACACACACACATGTCCCTTTAACTGTTAAACATATAATGGCAAAATTAATAGTTTTTAATAAAGAATATGACCTTTAGGGTTTACAAGAGAATGTGATGGACAAATTATTGGTTATGGTTGGTTAAATGAGAGGAATTAGAGACAGGATAATTAAACTGAAAAGATGGAAAATTGAGGTGTGGATTTTCAAGAAGAAAAATCTTGGTAGTGATATTCCAGTGCAGTCTTCCTGTTTGAAGAAGTATGATCTTTGCTTGTTTACTGGTTGTTTCTCATAAATGTTATCTCCTAACTAACTTTAAAGGAACACAAGTCATTTGTGGCATACAAAAGAGTGTATTTTAACCCCTTCACTGCTAAGCCATTTTACATTGCACATTCCACGTTTAAAAATAAATGTCAGTGTTTTTTATAAGGTACACACATAAATCATACCTTGTTTTTTCAGCAGACAAAAACACTTTTGGAAAAACTAAGGGGCTTATGATCTAAAATTCCCCAGATCAGACGTGCTTTTTCACGCCGACCCTCACTGGGGCTACCCTGGTGGAATTATCCCTGCGAATGGCGAGATGTCCTAACATCAAGAACACAACAAAGTTTTGTGATGTTTTTCTATAGTGAGAGGATGATTTGAGCATCTTCAAATTCATCAGTTATCTCAAAATTGGACCTTTGCTGGAAGGCATTTAACACAATTAGGTAAATATTCTGACAGATGGGCAGACAGAGAACCACTCATTTTTAAAGAGTTGCTTTAAAATAAGTGGTCTAACGTATCTATTTGTATTGTAAAGAGCAACAATGAAGACACCACAACCACTGACTTTGTAATATATGACTATGTTTCTATATGGTGATCACCTGATAGCCACATCTGTACCCTCATTTGTAAAATATCTCTCTTCCCTTCCAAAAGTGGGGTCACTTACTCCACTATAAAACATATATTGGGAGCCCAAAACTCCTTAAAAGTCACTTAGACAAGTGATTGGAACTTCTGTAGAAATCATATGCTATTTAGAGGGGCAAGATATTCCTGATTTGAAAGAGGATAAGAAAATCCTTCATAATAGACGTATTGTGAGTGTGTACTGTATATACATTAGATGGGTGTGTTTTCATGTTTATGGCAATCACCTACCAATGACAAGGGTATGAGATCTCTAATTGGAAAGAGGAGTGAGCTCCTTTCCATAATAGGGTCTCATACCCCTCTGTTTGGATTAATTTAGGGTAATATGGATTCTAAAAGAGCTCCTCTACCCATTTATAAAATAGTACCCTTATTTTAGTGGGTCAGGTGATCACCGTTACCACACCTTTATCCTCCATTGAGCAAATCAGAGAGGGACATATGGGCTGCATAATACACCCCCCCCCCCCTCCATAAAAATCTCCCTAGCATTTGTGGGTCAGGTGAGCACGTGACCACTCCTTTTAAATAGGAGAATCTTCCCTTTCAAATGTGTGGGTCACTTGTTCCCCTTGGTTACAAATGGGGAAGACAGGGCCACCAACAAAACCTACCTCCCAGAATAAAATACTTTTTTTAGGCAATCAACACATTTTGCTGTGATCATCTGCTACCTAGAACACCATGCAGACCTCATTTCAAAGAGCAGACCCCCCTCTTTCCCTCTAAATTGTATGGAGTCCAGATATATGCTCCAGGCACTATGTGACTGCAAAGGAAGTACCTTTGAATAAAAGTACTTCAGTATTCAGTGAGTTATAGTCAGATCACCACCAGTAAGAATAGGAAGGAACCTTTCATCCTTCCTCATTCTTTTACAACAAGGTTATTGATGAACAACATGTTGTCGTCCTCCACACTCTGTGTAGCCATGCAGAAGACAACAATGTCTCATCTTTCACAGCAATGTTTAAATGCATTTGTTTTTGTTGCTTGCTTTTTTAAATAGATGTTTCTGTACTGGGAACTTTTTTTAATCTTATGCTTGTCTCTGTGTGTCCATCAATAAAGCAGTGGGAGATCCACTTATCAGCCAGTGAGCAATCAGGCCTTAAGGATCTTGTATAATTATTGTTTCCTTTGAATTCAAAACAAACTGTTTCAACTAAGCCTTATTTAAATGCAAACATATTTTTGACATTTTTAAATAGAGCTCAATCATACCTCTACACATTTTCAATTCTATTTGAAGAAGAAAAGATACATACATGCACACATTAATGCTATTAAATACAATATGAATATTTGTACAATAAATGCTTAGATTATGCTGTTGATCATACAGCAATGCATGACCTAAAGCTTCCTATTAGATTTGATTTACTAGTCTGCCCAGGTGGGCATCAGTTCTTATCTTCATTATACTGAAAAATCCCTTGTTATGTGTATGCCAAACTGTCACTGCCATCAGCCACAGGTTACAGAAGTCCCAAGCAGTGGCATTTCCATACTATTCATCTGCTTTTTTTTAATGCTAATTAGGTAGGAACCATATTAATTCAGATGTTACATTCTGTGTGTTTGTGTTATGTCACCTTGACAACAATATATGGATTTGCATTAATCCCACTGCTATTTTCTGAGTAGCTGTACCTGTCCTTTTTCTCCGTAAGGTTTAGAAGATATTCTACATTTAATTGTGCATACTGAGAATTAAAGATGATTAGCATTCCAAAAAATGTAATAAATAAAATGAAAAATGAATCCCATGTGCCTAAAACACCAACACATGATGAGTGCTTATAGTTAGTTCATGAGTACATTTGAATTCTGAGCAATTGGGAATAGAGCAGAATCAATATCAGTGTAGTTCGAGAATAATATATGTACGTTACAGAGCAAAAAAATGAAAATGAAATAAAACATCCGTATAAACCAATCTGCTGAAGTGCTAACATATTTAAAGGTAAAAAATAAATAAAAAAGAGAAAGCAAATAAAAACAAAAATGAGACTTTAGCTTTGATATCGAGACACAACCTCAAGACAAGATAATTCACAGGGCAACAGGCCCTTTATAAATTCTGCATGCTGAGCCTGACTGCAGGTGAAACATTCTCATGGTCACCCCCTTGAAATACCTTTCATTCTACCCAGCGAGTAGAGTACAATTAAATATTACAATTTCCAATTGCAAAATTTATATAAATCGTTTTACAATATTATCTAAGTGCTGCAGTTTTAATGAATGCTTTTCCATGTTGCTAGAGGTTCACTTTTGATGTTCGAACTGTGGAAAATATAGGTTAAGTGATGGTCAAATAAAATAATGATGTAGGCCAGTGCTTTAATAGAGAAACAATTTAGTATATGAAAATCAGCACTCGAGGCATATGCAGAAGGGCACCTAGATAGGGCGATACATGTAAAAATGGATGGGCAATGTGGCGATAGTACAAGTATTTGCGAGCGAGTTCAGGGTGATTTCTCTCCGCCAGCTCTGAGAAATCGGATGACAGCCGCTTAGCAGCTCACATGAGGGAACCTGCACAACAAGTAGTCAAAAGCAGTGTCTGCTGCTTAGAACATGAAGCTCAATAAAGACATTTTTGAGACACTGCAATAGGATTGTAAGAATATCAAGTAACTTCAGAAAGAAATCTGCATATTGTAAAATCCTTGGCTCATGGAAAAAATGAAATTGCACTATACCGACAGTCATTCAAAAAAGGACGGACTTATGTCTTCATTTTAAGGAGCAGATCATCTGCATATTTAAGAATTATTTCAAGGGGTCAATTTATCAAGCTCCGTACGGAACTTAATGCCCCGTATTCGCTGCTCCATAACCTGTCCGTCTGCTCTGAGGCAGCGGAAAGAAATCAACCCGATCGAATATGATCGGGTTGATCTGCAGGGGCGGTATTGCACGAGCAGTTCACATGAACTGCTGGTGCAATGATAAATGCTGACAGCATATGCTGTCGGCATTTATCGATGTGCAGCGGACATGATACGCTAATCTTATCATGTCCGCTCTCACATTAATAAATTGACCCCCAAGACTCAAAACATATTTTTATTAATGACTGATGTTTATCTCATGTCACATATAATTAATAAATACATTAATTTTTTTATAACAGATTTATCAAAGGCAGATTCATTTTTTTTCTTCTCACATAGCACAACATCTTAAATGTATATTTTCCTTAGATTTTTAAAAGTATACTTTGGGGGGAAAACAGGCACATACAATAATTAGCAGATTTGGTAGTGAGAAAAGCATATTTACTATTGACAAAAACATGCAATTTTTATGGTGGAATGGATTTACAGAATAAATCAATGCCACAGTTTGAATTTAATTAATAAAAAAAACATATGTTATTTCTTTTAAAGGGACAGTCTAGTCCAAAATAAACTTTCATGATTCAGATAGAGAATGTAATTTTAAACAATTTTCCAATTTACTTTTATCACCAATTTTGCTTCGTTCTCTTGGTATTCTTAGTTGAAAGCTAAACCTAGGAGGTTAATATGCTAATTTCTAAGCCCTTGAAGGCCGCCTCTTCTCTCAGGGCATTTTGACAGTTTTTCACCACTAGAGGGTGTTAGTTCACATTTGTGATATAGATAACACTGTGCTCACGCACGTGGAGTTCCAGTGAGCCAGCTCTAATTGGCTAAAATGAATGTCTGTCAAAAGAACTGAAATAAGGGGGCAGTTTGCAGAGGCTTAGATACAAGGTAATCACAGGGGTAAAAAGTGTATTTATATAACTGTGTTGGTTATGCAAAACTAGGAAATGGGTAATAAAGGGATTTTCTATCTTTTCAAACAATACAGATTCTGATGTAGACTGTCCCTTTAAGTTCATTTAATCGGTTATCTACTTGAAAGTGGCAGTTCTGCAGAATGAAACATATCGACTTTAACATTACCCAATAAAAACAATGCGTAATTTATGGCTGAATGTAAATCTCTGAGAAGTGAAAACACGTCAGTTGCATTTTTTAAACATGTATGAAACATAAAAGGCTAGATTACGAGTTTTGCGTTAGAGGCTATGCGGTGCTAAGTAACGAGCAGTTTATGCTCACCGCTCACTTACATACAGCGCTGGTATTACGGGTTTTTACAAACCCGGCGTTAACCGCAAAAAAGTGAGCGTAGAGCTAAATTTTGCTCCACATCTCACCTCAATACCAGTGCTGCTTACGTTAGCGGTGAGCTGGCTAAACGTGCACAATTTCCCCATAGGAATCAATGGGGGAGAGATGGCTGAAAAAAAACACCTGCAAAAAAGTAGCGTTTAGCTCCTAACGCAGCCCCATTGATTCTTATGGGGAAAATACATTTATGTCTACACCTAACACCCTAACATGAACCCCGAGTCTAAATACCTCTAATCTTACACTTATTAACCCCTAATCTGCCGCCCCTGACATCGCCGACACCTGCATTATATTATTAACCCCTAATCTGCCGCTCCGGACACCGCCGCCACCTACATTATATGTACTAACCCCTAATCTGCTGCCCCAACATCGCCGACACCTACATTATAGTTATTAACCCCTAATCTGCTGCCCCCCAATGTTGCTGCCACTATATTAAAGTTATTATCCCATAAACCTAAGTCTAACCCTAACCCTAACACCCCCTAACTTAAATAAAATTTAAATAAATCTAAATAAATAATCCTATCATTTAATAAATAATTCCTATTTAAAACTAAATACTTACCTATAAAATAAACCCTAAGATAGCTATAATATAACTAATAGTTACATTGTGTCTAGCTTAGAGTTTATTTTTATTTTACAGGCAAATTTGTATTTATTTTAACTAGGTAGAATAGTTACTAAATAGTTATTAACTATTTAATAACTACCTTGTTAAAATAAAGACAAAAGTACCTGTAAAATAAAACCTAACCTAAGTTACACTAACACCTAACACTACTCTATGATTAAATAAACTAAATTAAATACAATTAAATAAAATTAAATAAAATTAAATAAAATTATCTAAAGTACAAAAAACCCCCACTAAATTACAGAAAATAATAAACAAATTACAAGAATTTTAAACTAATTACACCTAATCTAATCCCCCTAAAAAAAATAAAAAAGCCCCCCAAAATAAAAAAGCCCTACCCTACAATAAATTACAAATAGCCCTTAAAAGGGCCTTTTGCGGGGCATTGCCCCAAAGTAATCAGCTCTTCTACCTGTAAAAAAAAAGTACAAATCACCCCCCAACATTAAAACCCACCACCCACACAACCAACCCTACTCTAAAACCCACCCAATCCCCCCTTAAAAAAAACTAACACTAACCCCTTGAAGATCACCTTACCGGGAGACTTCTTCACCCAACCAGGCCAAAGTCCTCAATGAAGCCGGGAGAAGTCTTCATCCAAGCCGGGCGAAGTGGTCCTCCAGACGGGCAGAAGTCTTCATCCAGACGGCATCTTCTATCTTTATCCATCCGGCGTGGAGCGGGTCCATCTTCAAGACTATCCGACGCGGAGCATCCTCTTCATCCGACAGCTCTTCTCAAATGAAGGTTCCTTTAAATGACGTCATTCAAGATGGCGTCCCTTCAATTCCGATTGCCTGATAGAAGTCTATCAGCCAATCGGAATTAAGGTAGAAAAAATCCTATTGGCTGATGCAATCAGCCAATAGGATTGAGCTGGCATTCTATTGGCTGATTGGAACAGCTAATAGAATGCGAGCTCAATTCTATTGGCTGATTGGATCAACCAATAGGATTGAACTTCAATCCTATTGGCTGATTGCATCAGCCAATAGGATTTTTTCTACCTTAATTCCGATTGGCTGATTGAATTCTATCAGCCAATCGGAATTGAAGGGACGCCATATTGGATTACGTCATTTAAAGGAACCTTCATTCGAGAAGAGCCGTCGGATGAAGAGGATGCTCCGCGCCGGATGTCTTGAAGATGGACCCGCTCCGCGCCGGATGGATGAAGATAGAAGATGCTGTCTGGATGAAGACTTCTGCCCCTCTGGAGGACCACTTCACCCGGCTTGGATGAAGATTTCTCCTGGCTTCGTTGAGGACTTCGGCCCGGTTGGGTGAAGACGTCTCCCGGTAAGGTGATCTTCAAGGGGTTAGTGGGTTTTTTAAGGGGGGATTGGGTGGGTTTTAGAGTAGGGTTGGTTGTGTGGGTGGTGGGTTTTAATGTTGGGGGGTGATTTCTACTTTTTTTTTACAGGTAAAAGAGCTGATTACTTTGGGGCAATGCCCTGCAAAAGGGTAGGGCTTTTTTTTGTTTTGGGGGGGCTTTTTTATTTTTTTAGAGGGATTAGATTAGGAGTAATTAGTTTAAAATTCTTGTAATTTGTTTATTATTTCTGTAATTTAGTGTTTGTTTTTTTTGTACTTTAGATCATTTTATTTAATTTATGGAATTAATTTAATTATAGTGTAGTGTTAGGTGTAATTGTAACTTAGGTTAGGTTTTATTTTACAGGTACTATTGTATTTATTTTAGCTAGGTAGTTATTAACTATTCTACCTAGTTAAAATAAATACAAAGTTGCCTGTAAAATAAAAATAAACCCTAAGATAGATATAATGTAATTATTAGTTATATTGTAGCTATCTTAGGGTTTATTTTTATAGGTAAGTATTTAGTTTTAAATAGGAATAATGTAGTTAATGATAGTTATTTTATTTAGATTTATTTAAATTGTATTTAAGTTGGGGGGGTTAGGGTTAGTGTTAGACTTAGATTTAGGGGTTAATAACTTTAATATAGTGGCGGCGACGTTGGGGGCGGCAGATTAGGGGTTAATAAATGTAGGTAGGTGTTGGCGATGTTAGGGACGGCAGATTAGGGGTTAATAAAATTTAACTAGTGTTTGCGAGGCAGGGGTGAGGCGGTTTAGGGGTTAATATATTTATTATAGTGGCGGCGATGTCCGGTTCGGGAGATTAGGGGTTACAATTTTTATTTTAGTGTTTGGGATGTGGGGGGCCTCGGTTTAGGGGTTAATAGGTAGTTTATGGGTGTTAGTGTACTTTTTAGCACTTTAGTTAAGAGTTTTATGCTACGGCGTTGTAGTGTAAAACTCTTAACTACTGACTTTTAAATGCGGTACCAGTCTTGACAGGAGAGGGTCTACTGCTCACTTTTGGTCAGACCCGTAATACCGGCGCTATGCAAGTCCCATTGAAAATATAGGATACGCAATTGACGTAAGTGGATTTGCTGTATTTCCGAGTCTTGCCAAAAAAGTGAGTGCTACACCTGTACCTGCAGGACTCGTAATACCAGCGGGCGTTAAAAAGCAGCGTTGGGACCGGCTAACGCTGCTTTTTAAGCCTAACGCAAGACTCGTAATCTAGCTGAAAGTTTTGAGTCTTGGTAAGGAAAACTAATACTCATTTTAGGAACGATTATTAATATTCACCTAGATTACAAGTTGTGCGCTAAACAGGGTGCGAAACTAAAGCCAAACAATTTGCGTTATTGCACTTTCCATAGCGCTTATTAAAAGACATGAACCAATGGCACTACTTAAAGGGACACTGAACCCAAATTTTTTTATTTCGTTATTCAGATAGAGCATGCAATTTTGAGCAACTTTCTAATTTACTCCTATTATTAATTTTTCTTCGTTCACTTGCTATCTTTATTTGAAAAAAAAAAGGCATCTAAGCTTCTTTTTTTGTTCAGAACTCTGGACAGCACTATTTTATTGGTGGATGAATTTATCCAAAAATCAGCAAGAATAACCCAGGTTATTCACCAAAAATTGTCCGGCATCTAAACTTACATTCTTGCATTTCAAATAAAGATACCAAGAGAATGAAGAAAATTTGATAATAGGAGTAAATTAGAAAGTTGCTTAAAATTGCATGCTCCATCTAAATCACAAAAGAAAAAAATTGGGTTTAGTGTCCCTTTAATAGAATTAGACAATCGTTCCCGTATGTGTTATTACCCAATGGTAAGTAGTGTTTTGGGGGTTGGTGCTTGTAGTCATTTGCCAACGATCTATATCTAGAAATTACCTCTGCTATGGCACAGGACTTAATTGTATTGATAAATACTGGAGTATAATTATCTGTGGAGCCTGAATCCTTTATAGGAATGTGGATTATAGAAATAAATGCTACCGGTAAGTAGAGATTTACGTTCTAGCTTAACTATGGTGCTGGTGCACTAATAGTTCTGCATTATCGTGAAATACCTCTGCCTTTTCTTTTTTTGGCTGTAAAGGTATAAAGGTGCCGGCTTAAAATGAGTACTACACTATTTGGAATATTGATTGTTAGGTAGTATCTAGAAATAGATATATGGTTTCAATATTAAAGTATAGGAATACATTGTCACTGATAGCTAGTTCTGTTACAGCTGAGTTAGAGTTCTATACATTTTATTGTCTATATGGGGTATAGTATGCTTAAAGGGACATTAAACACCTAATGAAAATTGCTGAAATCTACTTTTTCTTATAAATAAAAATAAAATAATCACTGATGTTTATTTTATCTGTTCCTCTTACCCCAAACTTTTCAAATGGATTGTTTTGAAATACAGTGTTCAGTAGTCACATGACACAGCATATTGGCTGTTACATACAGTACTTAGAGGAATATAACATTTGCCTGCAGCGTGTGAGCTGCAGTGAGCCATTTATTTCTCAGTCAGGGTGTAAATAGATTTCATTTGCCAGTCTATTGTAAATAATACACATTATGCAGCAAATGCTAAGTGCATTACTTATGTTTTTAACTTCCCCCCACAGTTTTATTTTTTCAAACTGCACAAGTTTTCTGCTCTAAGTAGAGCGTTCAGGCACTGTTATTGTTAATTACTGACATGCTCCAGGAGGGGGAGAGGGAAGGGGAAGCTATAACGGAACGGAGTGAAGTTTGTGCAGATGATTTCTGCTTTTGATGACCTTTGATCCTGGTAATGTGAATCACTAAGGGCTGACAGCTTAGTGTTCGTTTAGCAAGGATCGTTCCTATGCATTATTTATCAGTGTGATCTAGTAGAAAAACGGTCAACCACCATAAGGATAACAGTATTGCCATTGGAAACAGGGAGCTCAACAATGAAGTCCATGGAAAGATGTGTCCAAGGACGCTCACCATTAGCAATAGGTTGAAGAAGACCCACAGGTTGACGTTGAGGAGTCTTATTCTGTGCACAAACTGAGCAGGAGGCAACATACGCAGCAATATCAGAACGAAGACCTGGCCACCAGAATTGTTGAGTGACAGACCAAATCATTTGGTTCTTGCCTGGGTGACCTGCGGCTTTAGGATAGTGGTAAGTGTGCAAAAGTTTAGTTCGAAGATTCTCAGGAACAAAACACTAGGTTTCTCAGGAGGTGCATTGGTTTGTGCAGCCAGGATCTCCTCCCCCAAGGGAGAAGTCAAATTAGTACGTATGATAGCCAAAATATGGTCAGGAGGTATAACAGGAGAAGGTACAGACTCCTCCTTGGACAGAGGTGAAAATTGTCGAGAGAGGGCATCAGCCCTAACATTCTTACTACCAGGCAGGTAGGAGACCACATAATTAAACTGAGACAAAAATAGCGCCCATCTGGCCTGTCGGGGCGACAAACGTTTTGCTTCAGATAGATAAGTTAAATTCTTGTGGTCAGTAAGAATGAGCACTGGCACGCTAGTACCCTCGAGAAGATGGCTCCATTTCTTGAGTGCCAAAATTATGGCCAGTAATTCCCTGTCACCAATTTCATAATTGCACTCTGCTTGAGACAATTTCTTAGAGAAGAAACCACACGGATGCAAGGAACCGTCAGGTGTAGGACGTTGAGAGAAGAGGGCACCTACTCCAGTTGTTAAGCTTTCAACTAAGAATACCAAAAGAACAAAGCAAAATTGGTGATAAAAGTAAATTGGAAAATTGTTTAAAATGACATGCTCTATCTGAATCATGAAAGTTTATTTTGGCCTAGACTTTCCCTTTAACGCACCGCAAACAACCGCAAACAGTCCATTTGCACAACAGCAAACTCCACATTTGCACAAGGTTGGATACCAAGCTAGCCTTGTCCCATTCCTTGTCCTCACTGATGTCATTGACGGTCTCTTCCTCCACCCAGCCATGTACAACACCAAGGGTCCCCGAAAGGTGACAACAAGCCCCCTGGGACGCCTGCTGTGTTTGGTCTTCCACCTCCTCAAAGCCACCTTCCTCCTCTTCTTCAGACTCCTCTCTCTGCATTGCCTCTCTCTGCGTTATTATAAGGTGTGTTAAGTAGTACTATTCCTATCAGTTTAATCCCTGTTACGTCCCCTATCAGGGGACGTGTATATGGCATCGATTTTAGGAACCGGGAGATGGAAAAGATGCTTGGTCGGTCCTCCTACTTCAAATTTGGGGCACTGCGCGTGCAATCTAATGTGCCACCAGATAGGAGTGGTGTGTTAAGTAGTTCTATTCTTATCCGTTTATTCCCTGTTACGTCCCCTATCAGGGGACTTGTACATGGCATCGATTTTAGGAACTGGGAGATGGAAAAAGATGCTTGGTCGGACCTCCTACTTCAAATTTGGGGCATTGCGCGTGCAATCTAATGTACCACCAGATAGGAGTGGTGTGTTAAGTAGTACTATTCCTATCAGATTAATCCCTGTTATGTGCCTTTTTTTTGGTTTGGTTTTTGAAGCCACAGTGCAGCACCAGAGGCCAGAAAAATTAAGTATGTACACATGCCTGAAAAATTAAATATTGTTGCAGCCGCTGCTGTAGCAGCAGCCAGAAAAAATTATGTTTGTTTCCCAGACAGAAAGTGCCCTAAAACATTACGGCTTGAACCCTAGTTGGTGGCGGATAAGTCACATAAGTCATCCTGCATTCAGAGATAAAATACAGCAGCGTGTGGACCATTTTTAGCGCAAGGCAGCTCATCTCATCAGGCCTTTTTTAGTCAAATGTATCGCCCACTGTCAGTCCCTTCGGGATCCATCCCTCATTCATCTTAATAAAGGTGAGGTAATCTAGACTTTTTTGACCTAGGCGACTTCTCTTCTCAGTGACAATACCTCCTGCTGCACTGAAGGTCCTTTCTGACAGGGCACTTGAAGCGGGGCAGGCCAGAAGTTCTATCACAAATTGGGATAGCTCAGGCCACAGGTCAAGCCTGCACACCCAGTAGTCAAGGGGTTCATCGCTCCTCAGTTAAGGCGAGGTAGTCTGCTTCCTGAAGGTCTAGTCATTTTCTGAGGGTGGACCCTGAAGGGCTGTGGTGATTAGTAGGACTTAAAAAGCTCTGCATGTCCTCCATCAACAACCCGTCTGTACAGCGTCCTATCCTTGCCGGCGTGGTCGTGGGAGGAGGAGGATTACTTTCACCTCTTCCCCTGTTAGATTCCCGTTGTGCTATGACATCACCCTTATATGCTGTGTAAAGCATACTTTTTAATTTATTTTGGAACTGCTGCATCCTTTCCGACTTGTGGGAATTCGATAACATTTCAGGCACTTTATGCTTATACCGGTGGTCTAGTAGCATGGACACCCAGTACAGATCGTTCTCCTTCAGCCTTTTTATACGAGGGTCCCTCAACAGGCACGACAGCATGAAAGACCCCATTTGCACAAGGTTGGATGCCGAGCTACTCATGTCCCGTTCCTCGTCCTCAGTGATCTCACTGAAGGTATCTTCTTCCCCCCAGCCACGTACAACACCACGGGTACCAGATAGGTGACAATGAGCCCCCTGGGATGCCTGTTGTGGTTGGTCTTCCTCCTCCTCCTCAAAGTCACATTCCTCCTCTGACTCCTCTTCCTCACAATCCTCTTCCAGCGTTGCTGCAGGTCCAGCAAGCAATGCTGATAAGGCTGTTTCTGGTAGTGATGGTGACCACAACTCTTCCTCTTCACGCTCATCTACGGCCTGATCCTGCACTCTTCGCAGGGCATGCTCCAGGAAGAAAACAAATGGTATGATGTCGCTGATGGTGCCTTCGGTGCGACTGACTAGGTTTGTCACCTCCTCAAAAGGACGCATGAGCCTACAGGCATTGCGCATGAGCGTCCAGTAACGTGGCAAATAAATTCCAAGCTCCGCAGAGGCTGTCCTAGCACCCCGGTCATACAAATAGTCGTTAACGGCTTTTTCTTGTTAGATCAGGTGGTCGAACATTAGGAGTGTTGAATTCCAATGTGTCGGGCTGTCGCAAATCAAGCGCCTCACTGGCATGTGGTTTCGCCGCTGGATATCTGAAAAGTGCGCCATGGCCGTGTAGGAACGCCTGAAATGGCCACACACCTTCCTGGCCTGCTTCAGGACATCCTGTAAGCCTGGGTACTTATGCACAAAGCGTTGTACGATCAGATTACACACATGTGCCATGCACGGCACATGTGTCAACTTGCCCAATTTCAATGCCGCCAGCAAATTTCTTCCGTTGTCACTAACCACTTTGCCGATCTCCAGTTGGTGTGGAGTCAGCCACTGATCCACCTGTGCGTTCAGGGTGGACAGGAGTGCTGGTCCAGTGTGACTCTCTGCTTTCAGGCAAGTCAACCCCAAGACGGTGTGACACTGCCGTATCCGGGATGTGGAATAGTACCTGGGGAGCTGAGGGGGTGCCGTTGATGTGGAGCAAGACGCAGCAGCAGAAGAGGACTCAGCTGAGGAGGTTATGGAAGAGCATGGAGTAGGAGGAGTAGAGGAGGTGGCAGCAGGCCTGCCTGCAAGACGTGGCGGTGTCACCAACTCCTCTGCAGAGCCACGCATTCCATGCTTGTCAGCCGTCAGCAGGTTTACCCAATGCGCAGTGTAGGTGATATACCTGCCCTGACCATGCTTTGCAGACCAGGTATCAGTGGTCAGATGGACCCTTGCCCCAACACTGTGTGCCAGACATGCCATTACTTCCTTTTGCACAATCGAGTACAGGTTGGTGATTGCCTTTTGTGCAAAGAAATTTTGGCTGGGTACCTTCCACTGCGGTGTCCCAATAGCTACACATTTTTGGAAAGCCTCAGACTCCACCAGCTTGTATGGTAAAAGCTGGCGGGCTAAGAGTTCAGACAAGCCAGCTGTCAGATGCCGGGCAAGGGGGTGACTTTGTGACATTGGCTTCTTACGCTCAAACATGTCCTTGACAGACACCTGACTGTGGGCAGATGAGCAGGAACTGCTCAAGGCGAGACACGGAGTGGCGGATGGTTGAGAGGGGGCAAGGAGGACAGCAGTGGTTGACGTGGCTGAAGATGCTGCACCAGGAGGAGGATGGTGGCTTTGAGTTTGTGTGCTGCTTGTACTCATGTGTTGATCCCATAGGCATTTGTGATGTGCGATCATGTGCCTTCGCAAAGCAGTTGTACCTAGGTGGGTGTTGCACTTCCCACGACTCAGTTTCTTTTGGCACAGGTTGCAAATGGCATCGCTGTTGTCAGAGGCAGACACACAAAAAAAATGCCACACTGCTGAGCTCTGCAATGACAGCATTCTGGTGGTGGCAACAGCATGCGTTGATTGGCATGCTGTCTGGCTGACCCCAGGTGCCGATGCATGCTGTCTCACTGTGCCATTAGCTCCTTGCGACGACCTCCCCCTCCTTCCAACTCGTCTCCTCCTCCTCTCTGTCTCCACATCTGAACTTTCCCCCTCTTCTTCTTATCTTCTAGCGGGCACCCATGTGACATCCACGGACGGATCGTCATCATCAACCGCTTCACTTGTATCTGACAAGTCAACAAAGGAAGCAGCAGCGGGTACAACATAATCATCATCACACCGTACGTCCATGTGTGTAATGCTGCCTGACTGAGACATATCCCTGTTATCTACAGCCTCTGGCAATAATGGTTGCGCATCACTATCACTCATTTCTTCCAACTGATGTGTAAATAACTCCTCTGACAGATCAAGTGAAGCGGCTGTGGTGCTAGTGTTGGTGGTGGCGGCAGGCGGGCGAGTGGTAACTTGAGAGGTGCCCGAAGCTAAGCTGGAGGAGGATGGTGCGTCAAGGTTCGGAGCGGAAGCTGTAGAAGATTGGGTGTCCTGTGCTAGCCAGTCAACTATGTCCTCAGAGTCAGAAATGTTCGAGTTCGGGGTACGTGGCTTCTGAACAATGGGCATTATTCTAGGGCCAAAGGGAATCACAGCACCACAAACACGACGGCCCCTGCAGGGTGGCCTGCCACTGCCTGTCATTTTTTTTTTTTGATTAGTGGTACTATGCGTGCAAGCTACTGTGACAACAGATATGAGTGGCACTGTGCACTGGCAGAAGTTGGCAGCGTAGACGCTGTAAGCCTGACACACACGCTTGCAGACAACTAACTGCTATTCAATCTATTACAGTCAAAATTGTATTTTTTTTTTAAATGTACACTACTGTTACACCAGATATGAGTTGCACTGGGGTGACACTGTGCCCTGGCAGGCAGGCACTTAAACGCACACGTGTGAAGGAAACTGACTGCTATTATTTAACACAGTCAAAAAAGTGTTTTGTTTTTTTTAAATCTACATTACTGTTACACCAGATATGAGTTGCACTGGGGTGACACTGTGCCCTGGCAGGCAGGCACTTAAACGCACACGTGTGAAGGAAACTGACTGCTATTATTTAACACAGTCAAAAAAGTGTTGTTTTTTTTTAAATCTACACTAATGTTACACCAGATATGAGTGGCACTGGGGTGACACTGTGCCCTGGCAGGCAGGCACTTAAACGCACACATGTGAAGGAAACTGAATGCTATTATTTAACACAGTCAAAAAAGTGTTTGTTTGTTTTTAAATCTACACTACTGTTACACCAGATATGAGTTGCACTGGGGTGACACTGTGCCCTGGCAGGCAGGCACTTAAACGCACACGTGTGAAGGAAACTGACTGCTATTATTTAACACAGTCAAAAAAGGGTTGTTTTTTTTTAAATCTACACTACTGTTACACCAGATATGAGTTGCACTGGGGTGACACTGTGCCCTGGCAGGCAGGCAGGCACTTAAACGCACACGTGTGAAGGAAACTGACTGCTATTATTTAACACAGTCAAAAAAGTGTTTGTTTTTTTTAAATCTACACTACTGTTACACCAGATATGAGTGGTGGCACTGGGCAAGTGGGCACAGTATACGCTGTGAGCCTGACACACACGCTGGCAGGCAGGCAACTGCAATTATATTACACAGGGGAAAAAAAAGCAGCCCTAAAAAGGGCTTTTTGGGGTGCTGTCCTTACAGCAGAGATCAGATGAGTCATTCAGGACTGTAGTGGACACTGAATACACTAGCCTAGCTATAGATTTCCCTACTAAATCAGCAGCAGCTACACTGTCCCACCTCTCACTAACAATGCAGCTTCCGAATGAATCTAAAATGCATGCTGTCCAGGAGGTAGGAGGGTCTGGGAGGGAGGGTCTGCTGGTGATTGGCTGGAATGTGCCTGCTGACTGTGAGGTACAGGGTCAAAGTATTACTCAATGATGACGAATAGGGGGCGGATCGAACTTCGCATATGTTCGCCCACCGCGGCGAACGCGAACATGCTATGTTCGCCGGGAACTATTCGCCGGTGAACAATTCGCGACATCACTAGCGGGGACCATGACAAAATTTCAGACCTGCACCAGTCGAGACTGGGATTGTGCTTTTGGAGCCAGGGATAACTCAGAACAACCAGAAAATGCAGAGAGTTTATCACCTGGAACTGGAGGGTTTCAAAATGGAGAGCCCCAACAGCCATGGACAATGGAGCAGTTTCGTGAGTAACGAGTGCGTGCTGAAAGAACCTGTCATCAATGGCCTCAATAGCAAGTGGAACGGACCGAGGCAAAACAGGAATGGAGTGCTTTAATACAAAAGCACTGTCAATGAAATAGCCCGCAGCACCGGAGTCAACAATAGCCTGAGTGACTATGGAGGAGTCCACCCAGGAAAGGACAACTGTGACAAAAGTTTTCTCAATAATTGGTTCCGGGGACAAGGATAAAACACCCAAGGTTTGCCCCCGACAGGACCTTAGGTGTGAGCGTTTCCCGACCTTGTAGGACAAGACTTCAAAAGATGGCCCTGTAACCCACAATAGAGGCGGAGCCCCTCCCTCCTCCTAAAGGCCCTCTCCGCCGTGGAGAGACGCGTGAATCCCAACTGCACTGACTCGGGACCAGGAGGCATGGGAGGAGAGGGAGGCATGGGTGGGAATGAACACGTAGGAGACAACGGAAAAGGAGGTTTCCGCAATCGCTCTTTGAAAGAGGGCCTCTCTCTGAGTCTGATGTCAATTAGGATAAAAAAAAGACACCAATGCCTCAAGATCCTCTGGTAAATCTCTGGTAGCAACTTTGTCTTTAATTGCATCAGAGAGCCCATGAAAGAAGGCGGCAACAAGTGCTTCATTGTTCCAACCTACCTCTGCGGCAAGCGTACGGAACTCAATAGCATACTGAGCAACAGATCTTGTACCTTGCTGAATGGACATGAGTCGTTTAGCAGCAGAGGAGGAGCGAGCCGGAACATCAAATACCCTTTGAAAGGAGGCCACAAATTCAGGGTAATTTGAAATCACAGGTTTATTAGTCTCCCACAAGGGATTAGCCCAGGTAAGAGCTGTGTCAGAGAGTAACGAGATGAGAAATCCCACCTTAGCTCTGTCAGAGGGAAACGCCTGAGGTAACATCTCAAAGTAAATGCCCACCTGGTTCAAAAACCCTCTGCACTGAATAGGATCGCCTCCATATCGCTGAGGTAGAGGTGCAGAACCGGACATGCTCCTGGTAGGCATAGGTGCAGCAACGGAAACAGGAGCAGCCATAACTTGCGGGACACTTTGGTCCAAATGTGCAGTGCGAGTCAGCAGGGTTTGCAGGGCTAGTGCAAATTGATCCAAGCGGTGATCCTGTTCATTCATCCTGGAAATGATGGCAGGTAAAGGTGGATTATTAGCACCATCAGAATTCATGGCCTTTGCGTAATGTCAGGATGCCAGGAATCAGACTGAGACGAGAAGTGCAAAAATAATCACACCTTTATTATTAGCAAAAAATAATAAAAAGTCCACAAGTCAAATAACAAGCCAGGAGTCAAAACCAGAGCTTGTAGTCAGACGAGCCGAGTTAGGAGCCAAAGCGAATAGTCAGACGAGCGGGAATCAGGAACAAGGAAAACAGCAGAGTCAGGAACAAGCCAGGGATCAGGAACCAGGAAGGACATCAGGCAGCCAGGTAATACACAGGAACTCTCACAAACAGGTCTGAGACAACGCAAAGGCAAAGCATACTGAACAGAGGCCCTTTAAATAATAAGTGATGACATCACAATTCTGAGACTGCATCCTGTCTCACATGGATGATGCACACCAGTCTGGCCATAAAAGGAAGTGTAGGAAATGAGCAGCATCCCCCACAATGTACCATAGTCAGGAAGAGAGGTGAGTAAAATGGCTGCCAGCAGCACATGGCAAACAACAGGGAAAAAACCCTGACACAACCCCATTGATGTCTATGGGGAAATGAAAGTTACATTTAAACCTAACACCCTAACATAAACCCCTAGTCTAAACACCCCTAGTCCACCGCTCCCCGACATCGCCGACACAAAATAAAGTTATTAACCCATATTCCGCAGCTCCCAGACAATGCTGACACTAATAAACATTAACCCCTATTCCGCCGTTCCACAAGATTGCCGACACAAAATAAAGTTATTAACCCCTAATCCGCCACTCCCCGACATCGCCAAGATTAATAAAAGTTATTAACCCCTAAACCGCCAGCCACCTACATCACCAACACTATAATAAAGTATTAACCCCTAAACCTCCAGCCCCCGACATAATAACTACTAAACTAAACCTATTAACCCCTAAACCGCTGGCCCCCCACATTGCAAAATACTAAATTAAACTATTAACCCCTAAACCTAATAGCCCCCTAACTTTAAATTAAAATTACAATATAACTATCATAAAATAAATAAAAAGTTACCTGTGAAATAAAAAAAAACTAAGTTTAAACTATAAATTAACCTAACTTAACTATTCTAATAAAAGTTAAAAAAACTACCAATTAAAAATATAAATTACAAATTTAAAAAAAACTAACACTACGAAAAAATTTAAAAAATCTAAAATTCCTAAAAATAATAAACACTAAATTACGAAAAATAAAAAAAATCTAAGCTTACAAAAAATAATAAACAAAATTATAAAGAATATAAACAATTACACCTAATCTAATAGCCCTATAAAAATAAAAAGCCCCCCAAGTAAAAACACCCCTAACCTACAATAAACTACCAACAGCCCTTTTGTATTGCATTGCCCTAAGTTAAACAGCTTTTTTTACCTTAAAAAAATTTCGGAGTCCCCCCTAAAAGTAAACCCCCTCCCACCCAACCAACCCTTCAAAATAAAAAACCTAACTCTAAAAAATCCTAAGCTTCTCATTGCCCCTAAAGGGGGATTTGTATGGGCATTGCCCTTAAAAGGGCATTCAGCTCTTTTACAAGTGCCCATCCCTAATCTAAAAAAAAAAAACTTACACTAACCCCATAAAATCTACGCTATGTAGACAAGAAACCTACTGGATATTCAAGCTGAATTGTTTGGTACCAGTAGGTTTGAATTCTGAACATGACATATTGAATTTCTGGCACAGATAAGCTAATTTCCATCTCTATCATATATTAACGTTAAGATGAATAGTAAGTTTTGGTTTACAGTTATCCTGTTCCCATCTAAATATCCATACAATCACTTCTTTCCCCATAGGGGCTAGATGTGTATTTGCAGTGCTACATAGAAGTGAACCGTACTAATATGTAAGGATATTTGTGGTTTTTACTAGTTGGTAGGGATGTTAGGTATGACTGAATTACCATTTCTAAGGTCCAGGGGCTACTTCATTACCTCTTATAATATTCTCTCCTTCTTTCTCTTCCATTTTTCATTTTGTTTTATAAATGGAGTTATGATTATGAACCTGCTTTAAGTGTTACCTTTCCTAGGTTCAGGGACCCCACCATTGGTTAGTTTATTCATCTTGTGTAATCAAATATGAATATTTCTTATTATTTTTATACTATGGGGAAATGAACTGTTGTATGTTGACGTTTCATTAATCCATATTCATTAATTAAGTATTGTTCGGTACATTACTAACTACCTAGGGGATATTATTTACTACATATCTAAGGTCTATTTATAAGTGTAGATTAGGTATTGGTTTTCCTCTCAAATTACTTAAGTAAATTTTGTATACTAGGGTGTTCAATACGTGGCAATTGTTATTAACCAATCACTGAGGTTTTAACCCCTTTTAAGGGCAATTACATGTGTGCTTTATTATGTCTATGATTACGGTCCTGTGAGACCGAAACCGGTCAGACGTTTTTGCTTGGCTGCATTTTGTTTTGTTTTTTGTCCCTTGTTTTGATGTCTCCTGTTTTAATTACAATTAATTAAAGACTTTCGTTTTAAGAAGTTTGAGGATCAGCAATTTTTTCTCTTTTTTTGACGTTTATATTGTAGTGGGTACAGGGACCCGCTTCCTGATTTCCTTAAATTTTCTTACCGAAACACAGCACCGCACTGTAGCCCATAACGCTAGCCTGTGCCGTGTTCCTTTGTCATGACCCTGGCTGTTCTGGAAGATTATCAAAGTTTACCCAGAAACTTTTCTGTATATGACCCACTAATTTTAGCCAGTCACCTGGTCTGTGATAGATACGGAGGGTGACTAGGTTTATGTGTGGTCTACTGGAGGGTATTGTTCATGATAAGTACTAAGTCTCACCTCCCAATGCTGTTGTTTTACAAGTGCTGTTAATGAACTATAATTTCTCAATAAGTGATTGCTTCAGTTTGCTGCCGGATACCATTATTTGACATCTTTCAGTTCATCTTCTTATCCCATAAAATCTACTCAAGGTTCCTGAAGTCTGGACATCCATCTTCATCCAGGCAGCGAGAAGTCTTCATCCAGGCAGCGACACCTTCATCCATTTTGGGGATGTCTTCTATATTCATAGAAGACGTCTTCTTTTGTTCAAAACAGCCAATAGGATGAGAGCTACTGAAATCCTATTGGCTGATTTGAACAGCCAATAGGACTTCAGTAGCTCTCTTCTTATTGGCTGTTTTGAACAACCAATAGGATTTCAGAAGCTTTCATCCTATTGGCTGATTTGAATTTGAAGAATCATATCAGCCAACAGGAATGCAAGGTACACCATTTTGAAACAGCTACCTTGCATTCAAGTTTAGTGTACGGCGGTGACCGTATGAAAAGGACGCTCTGCGTAGCATGTCTTTGCCGTCCAGGATAGTTCCACTCAGCTCCGCCGGGATACAGATAGAAGAAGCCTCCAAGATGGATGAAGGTGTCGCCGCTTAGATGAAGACTTCTCGCTGCCTGGATGAAGATGGATGTCCAGACTTCAGGAACCATGAGTAGATTTTATGGGGTTAGTGTTGGGTTTTTTTTTTTTTTTTGGGGTGTGTTTTTTTTTAGATTAGGACAGGGGCACTTGTAAAAGAGCTGAATGCCCTTTTAAGGGCAGTAAAAGAGCTAAATGCCCATACAAAAAGGGTAGATTAGGATTTTTTAGAGTTAGTTTTTTTTATTTTGGGGGGTTGGTTGGGGGGTTTACTTTAAGGGGAGACTTAGTAATTTTTTTGAAGGTAAAAGAGCTGTTTAACTTAGGGCAATGCCCTACAAAAGGCCCTTTTAAGGGCTATTGGTAGTTTATTGTAGGTTAGGGGGTGTTTTTCTATTTTGGGGGGCTTTTTTTATTTTTATAGGACTATTAGATTAGGTGTAATTGTTTTTATTTTTGATAATTTTGTGTATTATTTTTTGTAAGCTTAGAGTTTTTTTATTTTTCGTAATTTATTGTTTATTATTTTTTGTAATTTTAGGTTTTTAAATTTTTTTCGTAGTGTTAGATTTTTTTAAATTTGTATTTTGATTTTTTAACTGGTAGTTTTTTAATTTTTACAAAAATGCAACAAAAGTTGCAAACAAGAAACAGAGCCTCACTCTTGTTAATAAATGATAAGGAAAATTTAAATATGTTACATTTGCATAAAGTACATACATACTAAATAACTTTATTAAATAATGTTACAAATCCAGGCAGACTATGTACACGTGCACAGACACACACACACACACACAGATTAAAATTGCCTTGAACCGAGGATGGGGTAGTAGGGCGTTAATTTCCACAATCAGATTAAAAAAGAATGACCAGTGTAGTAAGTATAAATTGCTTGTGCTCTAAAGTACAAGAATGTAGAAAGGTTACTATTTCAGAACACGCTCAAACATACAAACACCACTGTTTTAGAAAAACTCCTTCTATAGCGGAATTGTAATTACTTTTAATCTGACTGTCAACTGTTATAAGGATAAAGCCATCCTGGGAAGCTATTAAAAAGGAGGGACTCTACCCATGGTGAAAGTGCCCCTAACGCGCGTTTCACAAATGCTTCCTCAGAGGGGTATGCGTCTGCCAAAAGTGGAGCAAGTTAAAGAAAAACTTGTCCTGCCTCTTTGCCATTAATTGGATTCAATATAGACATAAGTTTAATGTGTATGCATCCGTTGTATGTCAATCACAGTAAGACAGCCACTTAGAGTCGTCATTGTGTTATTGCTTGTATCATCCATTCAGATCAGACTTGCTCTGTAAACAGCCCTTGTATTTGGAGGATCGCTTGTACAGCTGATCGTCAAAACATACACTTTGTGTATGCTTCGGATATATGATACGATTGAGATATTATGATTGCTATTCCTAGATTTTCAGAGCAAATGTTAATGAGGTTATTAAGGAAACATATGTTATATAGATCCATCTTAACAGAGAGCTTATTCTTTATATGCATATTCATTACATTGTTAGCTTCCATTTATTGTGATATATAACAGAAAGGGTGGTAATCCCGATAGTAAAACTTGACAAAAGCTAAGACATGGTACCTATTTGCATATCAATGTGATTTTTGCATATGGTGCACTGTGTGCATTGAGTTACATTTCCATACTATTGCTATAATAGAATGGTGGTCCAGGTAGAAATACTTGAATAAAAGCTGCAGATGGTACTTATTTTCGTATAGCTGTGGTTTTACTACTTTAGGAAAGCTAAAGGGTGTTACTATGAGTTATACATTGTATGCATTGAACTGCACTTATGAGCTGTTGCTATGTCAGATACCTGAATATAAAATTAATATTGCATAAAGCATTATCATGAATCTACACATTGACATTCAGGTATAGGATCTGTCACAATTATAGCCATGCTAGGAAATGAAATAGTAAAGCCTAGTATATCTGAAAACATTCTTTTGTCACTCTTTACATTATCTTGAATGTAGAGAAATGCAAGCAACGAGCCCCTTCAATTAAACTTAATGTGCTTACTCATAAGTTAAGACAAAGTGAAAAGATTGATGGATATGAAAACCCTAACTGTGGTTATTATAACTGGTGATGCTATGTGTTACAGGCATAACGCCATTTTCTAAAATATGAAGAAGTGAGAGGTAAGTGGTGTTAAAAAAATAAACGATGAATGTGTTAGAATATGCTCTAAAAAGAATACTTATAAATAAGTGCTATAATCATCTTGGTGAATAAAAAAAGCATGTTCATTTAGAACTTATAATTTAATCAAAATTTGATATTGAATGCACTAGGAGGTGAATTAAAAAGTGTAGCGAAAAATCGCTTTTTGTATGACTGCTTATTCTTGTTTAAAAATCTTTAGAATATTTTCAGCTATAAACTATTAAAATGTTCTTTGCATGACAGCTTGTCCTTGTTTTAAAGTCTTTATTTTCAACTATATAAACAAGCTTTTTTAAAGAAACGTGTAGTAATTATTTTATTAATTTAACCCTTGGGGTTGTACACTGTCCAGCAAGTAAATCCATCTGCATTCAACTTTCAGAAGGGATTTTTCTAAATCTCCTCCTCTGATTCCTATTCCTAAGATATTTTTTGTATGACCATAAACTGTAGTTCTTTAAAAGATTACTTTCTGTTATAATTTTTAAGCTAAACAACTAACATATTAAAACATTAATTAAAACCTACTAACCTATATTTTCTCCAAAACAAAGTTTCATAACGTTCTAAAAGTAATATCTTTTATTCACCGATGATGTCACGTTATCCTGCCCACTATTTTCAGCACTGCATGTTCAAAATACTTAAACCAATGAAATTGTGTTTAAAGCGCCATTTTGAAACCTAGGTATTGTAAACAGATTGGTACAGAGCAAAGGATACCCACGGAGTGGGTTTGGAAAACAATTAAATTTGCAGACAAGATTTCTGATATACGGTAGAGATATGTTAATGAAATGCTATTGATAAAAAGCGTATTTGGGGTAGTTAGTTAGTAACAGGCATAGAAATTTTTTTACTTACAGTGGCCCTTTAAGCTGACGCTGATGATACTGGATAAAGTGACTGCCCCCACTTGTTAATTTTTTATCGTTTTGCTTGTCTTTCTCTGCATTTTTGATGTTATTTATATGCTCAAGAATTCTGACTCCTACTTCTCTAGTTGACAGCCCGACATAGGTTTTATTGCACAAGCAGTGTAGTGTATAAATGACACCTGATGTTCTACAGGTGAAATGTTGTTAAATAGTAAGTTTATTGCCATACTTATCAGTTATTTATTTAGCTTTTCGTACTTGGGGCAGATTGAGCAGGTACCAAATGGGTACATTCCTGTATCTCTGTCCTTCTTTTTCAGAAAGTGTACATAGTGACTTGAACCTAATTGATCTTTTAAATTACGTGGTCTTTTGTACCCCACTGTTACCTTATCCGCAATTACTTTTTCCAGAACTGGATCTGATTTCAGGATATGCCAATTCTCATTGAGTATATTAAGTACTTGATATGTTTGAGGATTATATCTTGTGATGAGTCTCGGTGCGTCCTGAAAATTTGAGGATTTCGCCTAAGATTGAAGTAGCTTTGTTCTATTTAAATTGGATGCTTTATGTTTGGCTTGTTTTATGCATCTCTTGCTGTAACCCCTCTGTATAAGTCTTTCAGTTAGTGTAATGCTTTCCTCCTGAAAGGTGCGGGTACTTCAACCTAAGGAATTCACCATATGGTATTGATTTTAGAGTGCAAGTCGGATGTGCACTAGTTTGATGTAATAAAGTATTTGTTGCAGTACCTTTTCTAAAGATTGACATGTTAGTACTACCATCCTGATTTTTTGAGTCCAGAAAGTCAATAGATTGTAAATCAGCTTGATAAGTGAGTTTAATGTTGAGATTGTTCTGATTCAATTTTTTTTAAAAAATATCCAGATGTTCGTGAGGGCCTTCCCATAGGAAGAGCACATCATCAATGTATCTGAGCTACAGTGGTACTAGATTGGTAAATTCTTCCATGCCAGTGGTAAAGACATTATGATGTTCCCAGTACCCCAAAAAAAGTTTGCATATGTTGGGGCACACAATGTCCCCATCACAGTTGTATTTGTAATTAAAAGTAGTCCTTGAATATTTATTTATTTTAAGATAGTTATATTTTAATTTCAAGTGAGGGTGTGTTAGATTTAGGGGTTAATATGCCTGCAGTTTAGGGGTTAATAGGTTTAGTTTAGTAGTTACGATATGGGGGGCTGGAGATTTAGGGGTTAATACTATATTATAGTGTTGGCGATGTTGGGGGACGGCAGTTTAGGGGTTAATAGGTTTAGTTTAGTAGTTATGATGTGGGGGCTGGAGGTTTAGGGGTTAATTCTTTATTATAGTGTTGGCAATGTGGGGGGACCGGTGATTTAGGGGTTAATAGATTTAGTTTAGTAGTTACGATGTGGGGGCTGGAGGTTTAGGGGTTAATACTTCATGATAGTGTTGGTGATGTGGGGGGGCTGGCAGTTTAGGGGTTAATAGGTTTATTTAGGTGTTGGCGATGTTGGGGGTGGCGGATTAGGGGGTTAATACATTTTATTAGTGTCGGCGATGTCAGGGAGCAGCGGAATTGGGGTTAATAATTAAAATTAATGTTGACGATGACGGGGAGCGGCGTATTAGGGGTTAATAGGTTTATTTAATAGTCGCAATGTGGGTGGGTGGCAGATTAGGGGTTAGTAAGTTTAATATAGTGTTTGCGATGCGGGAGGGTGGTGGTTTAGGGGTTAATATGTAGTTTATGGGTGTTAGTGTACTTTGTAACATTTTAGTTATGAATTTTGTGAAACATTTTTGTTTCGCAAAATCCATAACTACTGGTCTCAGATGGCAATATGGATCGTGTTGGTATATGCTGTAACGCAAGCATTTTAGCCAGACCGCACAACCTGTAATAGGGTGCTATGGAAAATCCCGCATTCAAACATAATTTTTTTGAGTGAGGAATGGACGTTGCGTTACAGGCTAAAATGCTTGCGGTATAGCTATACCGCCACGATTCGTAATATGGGTTCCTGGCCATTCCAGCGTAATAGCCAATTTTTCAGCATTAGTAGCCGTACCGCAAAACTCGTAATCTAGCCGATAGTTATTATTATTTATGTATCATATAGTATTTTAATGCTGGTATTGGTCAAACATCATATATATATATATATATATATATATATATATATTATATATATATATATATATGTATATATATATATATATATATATATATGTAGCCCTTCCTGTTGAACATTTTCCTGTGAACTTTGCACCTGTATACAATCTGCAGGAGAAGTTGCCTAGGCAACTATTAGACTGGTTGGGTCATGTGATCAAGTGAAACTGAAAGAAGAGTGTAAGACACAGGAGGAAGCAGACATGTCAGAGCAGTGAAGGTGTGTGTGTGAGACCTGGCTGTGAGAGAGCTGCAGACTTCATCTTGTAAAGTAACAGCATTCCTCTGCTGATTTAGTGTATGCTGCCAGCTGCAGTCTGACCCTGTGAGAGAGCTGTGGAGAAGAATGCAGACAAAGTAAATGACTGGCAGACCTTGGAGTTTTCTGTCAGCCTGTGCAGATGAATCCTGTTTAGTGGTAAGAAGTATCCTCTCTCCTTGTCATACTGACAGGGCATTCTGTCCATCACATAAACTTATAAACAGCTCTTCCTGTGGATTGCAGTTTCCTATGAGCTGTAACTGTTTAAATGCATGTGGATTACCTTAAAGGGCCCCAACATTTCTGTGCACCAACTGGTACCCATCAGCCATTAGGGTGAAGCTTGAGGGTGGGTTCGCAGGTGGTTTGGGAGGGTGCTGGGCCTGGTTAGAGAGAGTTGGTGTGTTAGTTAGCCACTGTATTTCTTGCCTTATTTTTTATTTGCCATAATCCTTTAATACATGTTCATACTGTTTTACTGTTATTACTGTGTGTGTTGTAGTTATTTATTATGTTCCTGTCTGGGAAACCCATTCTTGCCCTGGATGCCCAGTCAGGTGGAGGCACTGCCACAGTCATGCACCCCAACTCCCAGGTAGCGGAGACTCAGGATCAGCCTGCAGAGCACATGGAGGTAGCTGGGGTAAAGACCCACAGGGGTAATTGTGGGCCTAGGCCAAACCCCGTTACATTTGGAGGCACTGCTGAGATAAATTGGGGTACACCCAGTAAGGATACGTTAATTCCCCGGCCCACACTCCCATTTGTAACAGATTGGGCCCAGCAACAGAAGGTACCATTGCATCATGCAGTGATGATATGCCAGGTACCTCCCTATAGTGAGATAAAACATATCACCAAGTGCGTAGAGATTGTACTGGGAATAGAGATGGCTACCATCAGAGATATCCTGCATGATTCATATGGTCAAACTTACATGTTAGTATATTCCCATGCAGATTTGAGAGGCCGTCATAGGCCTACATGTCTATACCTTCTTGAAGCAGCTCCTGAAGGATGTCACTTAGTGTACGCTCTCCCTGAGGAAGGGGTTACACTGCAGCAACCCTCCAGTATAGGCCAAAGAGACTTTAATGTATCAAGTTATTCCCAGATTCTGTCCCCTTTGTCAGAGAAACCCGCCAGGAGATTACCGGTTACCCCTGTAGAGACTGGGGCCATCCCCAAACGAAATGTCTACTTTTCCAGTGTGCAAGGGACAACTGCCCCTAAGACCCAAGATCTAGTGGTTCCCTCATCTCCAACATCCCCAAAACCAGGCGATTCCCTATTGAGAGCCACAAGTTCAGGAGAGAGTAACATATCTGAAATACTGCAAAAACTCTCAGAAGCCATAGTAAGAGCTACCCATACCCACAGTTACCGTAAGCTGAAAGTGTTTTCTGGGAATCAGCCTGTTCCTGCCGGGGAGGAACCCTTTAAGGCCTGGAAGGATAATGCTGTACAATTATTGGAAGAATGGTCTTGTACAGATAACATAAAAAAACAACGGATAATGGCGAGTCTTCGTTTCCCAGCTACGAATATGATAAGGCTGTTTAGGGGAGTGAATGAACAAGCTACTGCACAAGATTAACTGAAAGTTTTGCAGGATGCGTATGGAAAATCAGAGGACTCTGATGATCTATTAATCAAGTTCCTAGCCACTAAACAGAAGGAACATGAGAAAGCTTCAGACTATATCAATCGATTACAATTGTCACTGGGAAAACTGTTTCATAATGGAGCAGTCACTGCATCTGAGTTGGATGCTCGACTATCCAAACAAATTCAGAAGGGAGGCCTTAGCAATGATCCAGTCATGATCATGTTAAGAGTTAAGTTGGATGATCAAGTCTGGTCCTATTCCACACTGATCCGAAAAGCAAAAATACTGGAGAACCAAATGTCCCCATCTCCTCCACAAAAAGGAAATTCTTCTAAAGCTGCAGAGAAAGAGGATATGTAACTGTTCGTCCTTAAAAAAAAGGTAGCTGAATTAGAATTATTGTCTAAGTCAATGCCAAGAAGAACAGATTATTCTCCTACCAGGAGGCAGCACAGCAGGGAGACCACAGGAAGGTTATTCCCAGAGGAACAGTCCCCCGAGGGAACTGTTTTAAGTGTGGAAAATCAGGGCATTTCAAGCGGGAGTGTCCCACTAATTCATCAGATACAGGAGTGGAAGTGCTAGCTATTGAGCTGGAGGAGGCTCAAGTTACCAGTCCTTTCAGGAAAAGAGGAAAAAAAACCACACCCATGTTATCTGTGGGGGCCAAGATCGGGCCCAAATCTCTGATACAGTTACAAATAGAAGATATTCATGCCTCAGCCTTGTTAGATACTGGATCCCAGGTCACCATCATTAATAGAGACTTCTATGACCATCATCTAAAACATATTCCCCTGGAGCCAGCAGGAGGGTTGCAGTTGTGGGGAGTGGGATCTCAGGCCCAGCCTGTAGAGGGATGTATAAGAGTGACAATAACCATCCCACAGTTAAACACAGGAATGATCTGCCCTATGGAATTGGAAGCTCTTGTATGCTCCATGAAGAAAACAATGTGCGCCCCAATAATTTTGAGTACCAACGCAAGAATGGTGCAGGACATGTTCAGGGCCTACCTAACTGAAGTGGAGATGTATCTCTAACCAGACTGATGGAAGTCAGCCCTGTTCTAGGGAAAGAGTGCCATCGATTAGCCCTACAAGCTAGACCAGGATCATGCCACTACTCGGGGAAAGAACCTTTATTTGTAAGGCCTGGAGAGACTAAGACTCTACGAGCCATAGCATCTATGCACCATGAAATATCAGGAGGAACCAGGCAATACCTCATTGAGTCCTTGCCTGAGGAGGATGCAAAAAAGGGGTGGACTCTCATACCTGAGGTGAAAGACTGGCGGAATCACTGGTGTAAAGATTTTCCGATAATGATAAGAAACTTAACACCCACAGAGATCAGAATTGATCGTCACCAGAAGATTGGTGTGATTCACTTGTTGGACCAAGTCTCTTCAGTAATGTCTGTAAAGGCAGAACAGGGAGGTGATCATGAAGGACCTATAGTTTTTGAACTGGAAGATTCTCCTCTACCACAAAAGTGGAGAGATAGCCTCCGATCCAAATTGGCTACTCGAGAGAAAGTCTTCTCCAGGAAAGAAATGGATGTGGGATGTGCAAAGAGTGCCACACATGCTATCAGACTTTCTGACCCAGCTCCTTTCAGAGAAAGATCAAGGAGAATACCCCCTCGAGATGTGGAAGATGTCCGGGATATACTCAAACAGATGGAAGAATCTAGCATTATTAGAGAGTCCAGAAGTCCATATGCCTCACCCATAGTGGTAGTTAGGAAAAAGAATGGCACAGTCCGGCTCTGCATAGACTATCGGACTTTAAACAAAAGGACTGTGCCAGATCAATATACTCTGCCACGGATAGAAGATCTGCTAGATGCCCTTTCTGGAAGCCAGTGGTTCAGCGTTCTGGACTTGAAGTCTGGGTATTATCAGGTACCCATGAAGAAGGAGGATCAGGAAAAGACAGCTTTCATCTGTCCCTTGGGATTCTACGAATTTACCAGGATGCCCCAAGGGGTCACTGGAGCTCCCGCCACCTTTCAAAGGCTGATGGAGAAGACTGTGGGGGATATGAATCCCAAAGAGTGCCTAGTCTATCTTGATGACCTCATAGTGTTTGGAAGGACACCAGAAGAGCCCGAACAGCGATTGCTGAAGGTGTTGGATCGACTCCAAGCAGAGGGTCTGAAATTATCAATAGACAAATGTCGGTTTGCCCAGAACTCTGTTACATATGTAGGTCACATTGTTTCCGCACAAGGTGTGACAACTGACCCGACCGAAATTGAAGCGGTGATGAACTGGCCCAGGCCAGATAACATCAGTGAGCTGCGCTCATTTCTTGGATTCTGCGGTTACTACCGGAGGTTTGTGAAAGACTATTCAAAGATTGCTCGAGAGCTACACAACCTGTTAAAGACTACCTCTGCTATAGAGGGTGTTTAGGCGCCAAGTCCTAAAGACTCCTTCGGAAAGAAATGGACCTCAGGATGCGAAGAAGCCTTCTTAATCTTGAAGAAAAGACTCACAGAAGCTCCTGTATTGGCATATTCAGATCCTGAGAAACCATATGTGCTCCATGTTGATGCCAGTATGGAAGGCCTAGGGGCCGTATTGCATCAGAGCTACCCGGAAGGGTTAAGACCAGTGGCCTACATAAGTAGAAGTCTAACTGGTGCAGAGAAAAACTATCCGGTCCATAAGCTAGAATTCTTGGCGCTCAAGTGGGCAATTGTGGACAAGTTACATGACAATTTATATGGAGCAACATTCGAGGTAAGGACGGATAACAATCCGCTTACTTATATTCAAACAACAGCAAAGCTGGATGCCACAGGGCATAGGTGGCTGGCAGCATTGTCGAACTATAGTTTCAGCCTTAAATACAAGCCAGGCCCTAAGAATGTCAGTGCGGATGCTCTGTCCCGCAGACCTGGACTTCCTCCTCATGAAGAAAAAGAGGAATGGGAAGAAATCCCTGTGCCTGGGGTAGGAGCCCTGTGCCAAACATATGTAGTGGCTGAGAGGCAGGATGAGTTCTCTGAACTCAGAGGAATAGACTCCATATGTCACTCCCCAGAAGCCGTACCAGAGGTATTCTGTGCTCCAGCAATGCTCCAACAGTGGTCTCACATAACCAATGAAGACAAGAAGAAAGCCCAGTCACAGGACTGGTATATAGGGACAGTCCTCAAGGCAATGAGAGCCAAGAACCCTAAATTACTGAGCTCCCTTCCCATTGGACAAAGAGATTTGTACCGGAGTGAATGGAGTAAACTACATCTAGAAGATGGAATCCTTTATAGAATTATAAAATACCATGACCACCCTGGTCGAAAGCAGCTAGTGTTACCTCATAGATATCGGGGAATGGTCCTAAGAGCCCTCCATGATCAACATGGGCATCTTGGGGTAGACAAGACCTATGGCCTGGTACAAGACCGGTTCTATTGGCCTCGCATGAGAGAACATGTTGAATATTATGTGAAGACCTGCAGAAGATGTATTCAGAGAAAGACTCTGCCTGTGAGAGCTGCCCCTATGGGCCACCTGAGAAGTACAGGACCCCTGGATCTTGTGTGCATGGACTATCTATGTATTGAGAATGATACTACCGGAATTGGGAATGTTCTGGTAGTAACAGACCATTTCACCAGATACGCTCAGGCTTTTCCCACTAAAGACCAGAAGGCTGTGACCGTAGCCAAGGTCCTCTGGCAGAAATATTTTATGCACTATGGTCTGCCCAATCGAATACATTCTGATCAAGGTAGAGACTTTGAGAGTAAGCTGATCAAAGAACTGTTGGATATGTTGCAGGTTCACAAGTCCAGAACAACACCCTACCACCCTGAGGGTGATGCCCAGCCTGAGCGTTTTAATAGGACACTCCTAGACATGCTCGGGACTCTGAAACAAGTGGAGAAGCTGTCCTGGAGTAAGCATGTAGAAGCCATGGTCCACGCATATAATTGCACAAGGCATGAGTCTACAGGATTCTCACCCTATTTCCTAATGTTTGGAAGGGAAGCCAGACTACCGATAGATGTCCGGTTGGGGGTGTCCCCAGATGGGACAAAGTCAGACTCTCACTTCCAGTATGTGAGGACCCTCAGACAAAACCTTCACAGGTGCCTACGAGTTGGCCACTCAAGCTGCGGCAAAAATAGGAGGAACGCAACAAAAGAAGATACGATACCAAAGTGAAGCATCGGGAAGTCCAAGCGGGAGATAAGGTTCTCCTCCGGAATCTAGGGGTACCTGGGAAACACAAATTAGCAGACAGATGGAAGGATACCCTATTTGAAGTTGTGTCTAAGCTAAAGGGGCTGCCAGTGTATAATATAAAAGGCCCAGAAAGCCGGATCAAAGCTTGGCATAGGAACCATCTACTACCAATAGCCTATATCGATGAAGAGGAAGGGAGTAGTAGTGAATGGGAGAAAAGCACAACGGAGAGTCCTGAAAATGAGGCAGTAGAGACTCCAGAAGCTCCTAGTGCTGATGATCAATGGTGGTCTCCTCCTGCTGAGGAAACACAGCACTTTCCTTCCTCTCCTCCCTTAGCCTCCTCTACATTGAATCCCAACAGCCCCAACTTTGTGCCTGGGACCCCAAAAAGAGACTCTTGTATCATGGGAGAGCCAGGGTCTCAAGCATCTGGTGACCTCCCCACCCAAGTGGCCAGAGCTGAAGATTCCCAGGCACATTCTGGACTTCCTCAGAGAGAACAGAGACTGGGTACTAGAATACGACAGCCTCCCAGGGTTCTTACTTACGATCAAGTCGGAGAACCCAGTTATGTACATATGCCCCAGGTACAATCTAAAGTGGTTGATTTTCTGTATGCAGTTGCGGACATTATGAATGTTGGAACCCCTCTGTACTAGAATAAACTGTAAGATAGTTAACATTTGTTTATAGGACTGTTAGTGCATTTATTATTATTTATATGTTTTGTTTTTTCAATTTACCTCTTGGTGGAACCTTGCCAGTGGAAGGCAAGGATTTTACGAGGGGGAGAATGTAGCCCTTCCTGTTGAACATTTTCCTGTGAACTTTTGCACCTGTATACAATCTGCAGGAGAAGTTGCCTAGGCAACTATTAGACTGGTTGGTCATGTGATCAAGTGAAACTGAAAGAAGAGTGTAAGACACAGGAGGAAGCAGACATGTCAGAGCAGTGAAGGTGTGTGTGTGAGACCTGGCTGTGAGAGAGCTGCAGATTTCATCTTGTAAAGTAACAGCATTCCTCTGCTGATTTAGTGTATGCTGCCAGCTGCAGTCTGACCCTGTGAGAGAGCTGTGGAGAAGAATGCAGACAAAGTAAATGACTGGCAAACCTTGGAGTTTTCTGTCAGCCTGTGCAGATGAATCCTGTTTAGTGGTAAGAAGTATCCTCTCTCCTTGTCATACTGACAGGGCATTCTGTCCATCACATAAACTTATAAACAGCTCTTCCTGTGGATTGCAGTTTCCTATGAGCTGTAACTGTTTAAATGCATGTGGATTACCTTAAAGGGCCCCAACATTTCTGTGCACCAACTGGTACCCATCAGCCATTAGGGTGAAGCCTGAGGGTGGGTTCGCAGGTGGTTTGGGAGGGTGCTGGGCCTGGTTAGAGAGAGTTGGTGTGTTAGTTAGCCACTGTATTTCTTGCCTTATTTTTTATTTGCCATAATCCTTTAATACATGTTCATACTGTTTTACTGTTATTACTGTGTGTGTTGTAGTTATTTATTATGTTCCTGTCTGGGAAACCCATTCTTGCCCTGGATGCCCAGTCAGGTGGAGGCACTGCCACAGTCATGTACCCCAACTCCCAGGTAGCGGAGACTCAGGATCAGCCTGCAGAGCACATGGAGGTAGCTGGGGTAAAGACCCACAGGGGTAATTGTGGGCCTAGGCCAAACCCTGTTACATATATATATATATATATATATATATATATATATATATATATATATATATATATATATATATGACACGTGGTTTGCTTTGCCTGCAGTGATAGGGTATGTTTAAATCTTCTAGAAACTTTACTTTATCATGTCCTCTCTGTGGGACTGATTATCTAAAGGTCTCAGGGCTTCTAAGAAATCTTGCCAGTGAAGCTGCTGGTAAAATTCTGTAAAAGGCCATTTTTACCTTGATAATAGAGTGTCTCACAAAATGGTGTTCCCTGCATTCAAATATGTAAAGGAGATGCATATATCACAAGTGGGCTCACAAAAAAGTCATAATTTAAAATTTTATGGAAATGAATTATTGGAATAAAGACGCAGTAAAAAAATGTAATTATTAAATTATTTTAAAAATCCCTAAAATTGTACTGCAAAAATTATTTAAAATTAAAATTTACATTGAAATTACACAACAAAAAAATATGTAATCCACAAACTAATAAAACTGCATTTCAGATTCAAAAGAATTGTGCTTCAGTATAAAATTCAAAAACGTTATAAAATCTGATTTAGCTGCAGCATTTAATTTGTAAAGTAAAGATGTGCATTAGTTTGGTTTTTTACCTTAGCAAATGCGGAAGTAAACTGCTGTAAGCGCCACACACTGAGATCTGTGCACTTTTGCAAGAATAATTGCTGCTTTCGGCAGCCTAGTTCCGCATTCATTAAGGAATAAAAAAACAAATGCACATAGCTATTTTATAGTTTGCCCCCAGCTCCCTGCTACTTTTAGCGTCACCAGTAAAGTATCCTTTTATTACCTGCTCCCTGCAGTATTTAAACTTTAAAGCGCACTCCCAGCTCCCTGCAAGCTTCTCTCTTCCCAGTTAGGTTTCCCTTTCCAGCAAACTATTACTTTCTATAGGAGGCATCTCACAACTCTTTTTAGGGAATTTCCAGAGGGCAGCCTTTGCAGCAATGGAGTGGTTTTTCATCGTTCATCTGGCTAATTTTGGGTAACGGGCCCTTTCTATTTTATTCTGTCTTCCTTTGACCCTACTCTTTCTCTCTCATTGCCCTCTCTTATGGGCTACAGATATATATTTTGTATATCTATGTAATGATTAGATAAGGGACTGATGTGTTAAGTTGCTAAAAGCCTTTATCTTTTCTAAAACAAGTAGCTCAAGTTTAAAAAAATCTGTGCAGTTTACATTTTTTTTAGCTCAACGAGATGTTTTATACATTTGAAGAGTTCTAATATATTTATTTAAGGATTTATAATGCTTAGAAAGAACCAGGATTAGTTTGATTAAAAATGATCATGTAACATTCTGAAATATACCTACAAAACAAGGAAATAAAAGCAATCAGCAAGGAATGGGCAATGCACTATTAGCTGAGTGGGTGCAGAGAGCTGACTTGTGCTTTTCACCAAGGCATATAAGCCTGACCCTATCTAAAAAGACAGCCCAACCCCAGAATGCAATTCTTCTCTGGCAAAGGATTTGCACAACCATCGCCACAAGTATATGGCCTCATTAGTGGTGGTGCAGCTTTATCCCTGAGTTGTCCTCCTTAAAGGACCAGTCAACACTGTACATTTGCATAATCAACAAATGCATGATAAGAAGACAATGCAATAGCACTTAGTCTGAACTTCAAATTAGTAGTAGATTTTTGTTAAATAAATTGCAAAGTTATGTCTATTTCCACTCCCCCTGTATCATGTGACAGCCATCAGCCAATCACAAATGCATATACGTATATGCTGTGAATTCTTGCAAATGCTCAGCAGGAGTTGGTGACTCAAAAAGTGTAAATATAAAAAGACTGTGCACATTTTGTTAATGGAAGTAAATTGGAAAGTTGTTTAAAATTGTAAGCTGTATCTGAATCATGAAGTTTAATTTTGACTTGAGTGTCCTTTTTTACTTTCATAATTTAGATATATTGGCCCCTAGTTATCAAGCCGTCAACCTCAAATACACTGGAATTCCGCAGCGTATTTGTGGCGAGGCTGATTCGCCTTAGTTATCAAGCCTTGCTGCCCGGCAAAAGTAGAATTTTGTGACGTAAGCTTCGATCCGCCGTTCGGCACAATCTGACTACTTTTGCTAGTTATCAAATGAGTACCAGGTACGCTCGGCACTTTTCCGGCCCAGCGTACCTGGTTTTCAATCCGCCGCACTGGAGGCGGCGGATCCCATAGGAATCAATGGGAGTCTGACCATAGCGAAAGTTCATGTTCGCTGCTACCCGATATCCCATTGATTCCTATGGGAGATGTCTGCACCTAACACCCTAACATGTACCCCGAGTCTAAACACCCCTACACCGCCGCAACTAAATAAATGTATTACCCCCTAAACCGCCGCTCCCGGACCCCGCCGCCACTATAATAAATATGTTAACCCATAAACCGCCGCTCCCGGACCCCGCCGCCACTATAATAAATATGTTAACCCCTAAACCGCCGCTCCCGGACCCCGCCGCCACTATAATAAATATGTTAATCCCTAAACCGCCGCTCCCGGACCCCGCCGCCACTATAATAAATATGTTAACCCCTAAACCGCCGCTCCCGGACCCCGCCGCCACTATAATAAATATGTTAACCCCTAAACCGCCGCTCCCGGACCCAGCCGCCACCTACAGTATACCTAGTAACCTCTATCCTGCCCCCCCTATACCGCTGCAACCTATAATAAATTTATTAACCCCTATCCTGCCAATCCCGGACCCCGCCGCAACTAAATAAATTGTTTAACCCCTAAACCGCCACTCCCGGACCCCGTCGCCACCTATATTAAATTTATTAACCCCTAATCTGCCCCCCCCCACACCGTCGCCACCTATAATAAATTTATTAACCCCTATCCTGCCCCCCTACACCGTCGCCACCTATAATAAAATGATTAACCCCTAAACCTAAGTCTAACCCTAACACCCCCCTAACTTAAATATTAATTAAATACATCTAAATATTATAACTCTTATTAACTAAATTAATCCTATTTAAAACTAAATACTTACCTATAAAATAAGCCCGAATATAGCTACAATATAACTAATAATTATTTTAGGATTTATTTTTATTTTACAGGCAAATTTCAATTTATTTTAACTAGGTACAATAGCTATTAAATAGTTATTAACTATTTAATAGCTACCTAGTTAAAATAAAGACAAATTTACCTGTAAAATAAATCCTAACCTAAGTTTCAATTACACCTAACACTACACTATCATTAAATAAATTATTCCTATTTAAAACTAAATACTTACCTGTAAAATAAACCCTAAGATAGCTACAATGTAATTAATAATTACATTGTAGCTATTTTAGGATTTATATTTATTTTACAGGTAACTTTGTATTTATTTTAGCTAGTTAGAATAGTTATTAAATAGTTATTAACTATTTAATAACTACCTAGCTAAAAGAAATACAAAATTACCTGTAAAATAAATCCCAACCTAAGTTACAATTAAACCTAACACTACACTATCATTAAATTAATTAAATAAATTAGCTACAAATAACTACAATTAAATACAATTAAATAAACTAACTAAAGTACAAAAAATAAAAATAAATAAGTTACAAAAAAAAAAAGTTACAAACATTTCAAAAATATTACAACAATTTTAAGCTACTTATACCTAATCTAATAAAATAACAAGGCCCCCCAAAATAAAAAAATGCCCTACCCTATTCTAAATTACAAACGTTAACAGCTCTTTTACCAGCCCTTAAAAGGGCCTTTTGCGGGGCATGCCCCAAACTAAACAGCTCTTTTGCCTGTAAAAAAAAATACAACCCCCCAACATTAAAACCCACCACCCACATACCCCTACTCTAACCCAAACCCCCCTTAAATAAACCTAACACTACCCCCTGAAGATCATCCTACCTTTAGCTGTCTTCAGCCAGCCGACCACCGATGGAACAGAAGAGGACATCCGCAGCAGCCGAAGTCATCATCCAAGGGGCGCTGAAGAAGTCTTCCATCCGATTGAAGTCATCATCCAAGGGGCGCTGAAGAAGTCTTCCATCCGATTGATGTCATCATCCAAGGGGTGCTGAAGAGGTCTTCCATCCGATTGAAGTCTTCATCCAGGCGGCGTCTTCAATCTTCATCCATCCGGAGCGGAGCGGAGCCATCTTCAGACGAGCCGACGCGGAGCCATCTTCTTCCACTGACGACTTCCCGACGAATGACTGTTCCTTTAAGTGACGTCATCCAAGATGGCGTCCCTCGAATTCTGATTGGCTGATAGGATTCTATCAGCCAATCGGAATTAAGGTAGGAAAAATCTGATTGGCTGATTGAATCAGCCAATCAGATTGAAGTTCAATCCGATTGGCTGATCCAATCAGCCAATCAGATTGAGCTTGCATTCTATTGGCTGATCGGAACAGCCAATAGAATGCGAGCTCAATCTGATTGGCTGATTCAATCAACCAATCAGATTTTTCCTACCTTAATTCCGATTGGCTGATAGAATCCTATCAGCCAATCGGAATTTGAGGGACGCCATCTTGGATGACGTCACTTAAAGGAACCGTCATTCGTCGGGAAGTCGTCGGTGGAAGAAGATGGCTCCGCGTCGGCTCGTCTGAAGATGGCTCCGCTACGCTCCGGATGGATGAAGATTGAAGACGCCGCCTGGATGAAGACTTCAATCGGATGGAAGACCTCTTCAGAGCCCCTTGGATGATGACTTCAATCGAATGGAAGACTTCTTCAGCGCCCCTTGGATGATGACTTCAATCGGATGGAAGACTTCTTCAGCGCCCCTTGGATGATGACTTCGGCCGCTGCGGATGTCCTCTTCTGTTCCATCGGTGGTCGGCTGGCTGAAGACGGCTAAAGGTAGGATGATCTTCAGGGGGGTAGTGTTAGGTTTATTTAAGGGGGGTTTGGGTTAGAGTAGGGGTATGTGGGTGGTGGGTTTTAAATTTGCGGGGGCTTGTATTTTTTTTTACAGGCAAAAGAGCTGTTTACTTTGGGGCATTAACATAGAACATATATGGTAAAAGAGCTGTTAACTTTTGTAATTTAGAATAGGGTAGGGCATTTTTTTATTTTGGGGGGCTTTGTTATTTTATTAGGGGGCTTAGATTTGGTATAAGTAGCTTAAAATTGTTGTAGTATTTTTGAAATGTTTGTAACTTTTTTTTTTTGTAACTTATTTTTTTTTATTTTTTGTACTTTAGTTAGTTTATTTAATTGTATTTAATTATAGTTATTTGTAGCTAATTTATTTAATTAATTTAATGATAGTGTAGTGTTAGGTTTAATTGTAACTTAGGTTAGGATTTATTTTACAGGTAATTTTGTATTTCTTTTAGCTAGGTAGTTATTAAATAGTTAATAACTATTTAATAACTATTCTAAGAAGTGTGAGAGGGAAAGTAAGGGCGCTAGGAAAGCTAAAAATACCACTGTAAGCTAAGAGATAAATGTATAATGACCAAGGACTTCTAATAGATAAATAATGTATTTAATATACCATAAAGGATGACAAAGAAACAAAATTACAAAATTAAAAGGGACGTCTCCCAAAAAATTGCATAATAAAATGCTGGTTTTGTCCTACCGCTGGTATTTAGAGTCAGTCAGGAAAGGGTCTAACGCTCACTTTCAAGCCGCGACTTTTCCATACCGCAGATCCCCCTACGCCATTTGCGTATCCTATCTTTTCAATGGGATCTTTCTAACGCCGGTATTTAGAGTCTTGGCTGAAGTGAGCGTTAGAAATCTAACGACAAGACTCCAGCAGCAGGAAAAAGTCAGGAGTTAAGAGCTTTATGGGCTAACGCCGGTTCATAAAGCTCCTAACTACTGTGCTCTAAAGTACACTAACACACATAAACTACCTATGTACCCCTAAACCGAGGCCCCCCCAAATCGCCGCCACTCTATTACATTTTTTTAATCCCTAATCTGCTGACAGCACACCACCGCCACCTAAATTATCCCTATGTAGCCCTAACCTGCTGCCCCTAACATCGCCGACACCTACATAATATTTATTACCCCCTAATCTGCCCCCCCCCAACGTCGCTGCCACCTACCTACAATAATTAACCCCTAATCTGCCGACCGGACCTCACTGCTACTATAATAAATGTATTAACCCCTAATCCGCCCCACTCCCGCCTCAAAAACCCTATAATAAATAGTATTAACCCCTAATCTGCCCTCCCTAACATCGCCGCCACCTAACTTCAAGTATTAACCCCTAATCTGCCGACCGGACCTCGCCGCTACTCTAATAAATGTATTAAACCCTAAAGCTAAGTCTAACCCTAACACTAACACCCCCCTAAGTTAAATATAATTTTTATCTAACGAAATAAAATAAATCTTATTAAATAAATTATTCCTATTTAAAGCTAAATACTTACCTGTAAAATAAACCCTAATATAGCTACAATATAACGAATAATTATATTGTAGCTATTTTAGGATTAATATTTATTTTACAGGCAACTTTGTATTTATTTTAACCAGGTACAATAGCTATTAAATAGTTAATAACTATTTAATAGCTACCTAGTTAAAAGAAATACAAAATTACCTGTAAAATAAATCCTAACCTAAGTTACAATTAAACCTAACACTACACTATCAATAAATAAATTAAATAAACTACCTACAATTATCTACAATTTAATCAACTAAACTAAATTACAAAAACAAACACTAAATTACAAAAAATAAAGAAAGATTACATGAATTTTAAACTAATTACACCTACTCTAAGCCCCCTAAAAAAAATAAAAAAGCCCCCCAAAATAAAAAAATGCCCTACCCTATTCTAAAATAAAAATTAAACAGCTCTTTTACCTTACCAGCCCTTAAAAGGGCCTTTTGCGAGGCATGCCCCAAAGAAAACAGCTCTTTTGCATTGAAATAAACATACAATACCCCCCCAACATTACAACCCACCACCCACACACCCCTACTCTAACCCACCCAAACCCCCCTTAAATAAACCTATCGCTAACCCCCTGAAGATCATCCTACCTTGAGTCGTCTTCACCCAGCCGAGCTGAATTCTTCATCCAAGGTGCGCAGAGGAGGTCCTTGATCCGGTAGAAGTCTTCATCCAAGCGGCTAAGAAGAGCTCCTCCATCTGGTAGAAGTGTTCATCCAGGCGGGTCTTCAATCTTCATCCATCCGGAGCGGAGAGGAGCCATCTTCAACGGAGCCGACGCGGAGCCATCCTCTTCAACTGACGGACTAATGACGAATGAAGGTTCCTTTAAGGGACGTCATCCAAGATGGCGTCCCTCGAATTCCGATTGGCTGATAGGATTCTATCAGCCAATCGGAATTAAGGTAGGAAAAATCTGATTGGCTGATTGAATCAGCCAATCAGATTGAAGTTCAATCCGATTGGCTAATCCAATCAGCCAATCAGATTGAGCTCGCATTCTATTGGCTGATCGGAACAGCCAATAGAATGCAAGCTCAATCTGATTGGCTGATTGGATCAGCCAATCGGATTGAACTTCAATCTGATTGGCTGATTCAATCAGCCAATCAGATTTTTCCTAACTTAATTCCGATTGGCTGATAGAATCCTATCAGCCAATCGGAATTGAAGGGACACCATCTTGGATGACGTCCCTTAAAGGAACCTTCATTCGTCATTAGTCGTTGGGAAGAAGAGGATGGCTCCGCGTCGGCTCGTCTGAAGATGGCTCCGCTCTGCTCCGGATGGATGAAGATTGAAGACCCGCCTGGATGAACACTTCTACCGGATGGAGGAGCTCTTCTTAGCCGCTTGGATGAAGACTTCTACTGGATAAAGGACCTCCTCTGCGCACCTTGGATGAAGAATTCGGCTCGGCTGGGTGAAGACGACTCAAGGTAGGATGATCTTCAGGGGGTTAGCGATAGGTTTATTTAAGGGGGGTTTGGGTGGGTTAGAGTAGGGGTGTGTGGGTGGTGGGTTGTAATGTTGGGGGGGGGTATTGTATGTTTATTTCAATGCAAAAGAGCTGTTTTCTTTGGGGCATGCCCCGCAAAAGGCCCTTTTAAGGGCTATTTTGTATTTCTTTTAACTAGGTAGCTATTAAATAGTTATTAACTATTTAATAGCTACTGTACCTGGTTAAAATAAATACAAAGTTGCCTGTAAAATAAATATTAATCCTAAAATAGCTACAATATAATTATTCGTTATATTGTAGCTATATTAGGGGGGGTTTTACAGGTAAGTATTTAGCTTTAAATAGGAATAATTTATTTAATAAGATTTATTTTATTTTGTTAGATAAAAATTATATTTAACTTAGGGGGGGGTGTTAGTGTTAGGGTTAGACCTAGCTTTAGGGGTTAATACATTTATTAGAGTAACGGCGAGGTCCGGTCGGCAGATTAGAGGTTAATAATTGTAGGTAGGTGGCGGCGATGTTAGGGAGGGCAGATTAGGGGTTAATAAAATTTATTATAGGGTTTTTGAGGCGGGAGTGAGGCGGATTAGGGGTTAATACATTTATTATAGTAGCAGTGAAGTCCGGTCGGCAGATTAGGGGTTAATAATTGTAGGTAGGTAGCGGCGACATTGGGGGGGGCAGATTAGGGGGTAATAAATATAATATAGGGGTCGGCGGTGTTAGGGGCAGCAGATTAGGGGTACATAGGGATAACGTAGGTTGCGGCGGTGTACGGAGCGGCAGATTAGGGGTTAAAAAAAATATGCAGGGGTCAGCGGTGTTTAGACTCGGAGTACATGTTAGGGTGTTAGGTGCAGACATAGGAAGTGTTTCCCCATAGGAAACAATGGGGCTGCGTTAGGAGCTGAATGCTGCTTTTTTGCAGGTGTTAGGTTTTTTTTCAGCTTAAACTGCCCCATTGTTTCCTATGGGGGAATCGTGCACGAGCACGTTTTTGAAGCTGGCCGCGTCCGTAAGCACCGCTGGTATTGAGAGTTGCAGTGGCGGTAAATATGCCTGTACACTCCCTTTTTGGAGCCTAACGCAGCCCTTCTGTGAACTCTAAATACCAGCGTTGTTTAAAAGGTGCGGGGGAAAAAAAGCACGCGTAGCTAACGCACCCCTTCTAACGCAAAACTCTAAATCTAGCCGAAAGTTACCTGTAAAATAAATATAAATCCTAAAATAGCTACAATGTAATTATTAATTACATTGTAGCTATCTTAGGGTTTATTTTACAGGTAAGTATTTAGTTTTAAATAGGAATAATTTATTTAATGATAGTGTAGTGTTAGGTGTAATTGAATCTTAGGTTAGGATTTATTTTACAGGTAAATTTGTCTTTATTTTAACTAGGTAGCCATTAAATAGTTAATAACTATTTAATAGCTATTGTACCTAGTTAAAATAAATTGAAATTTGACTGTAAAATAAAAATAAATCCTAAAATAGCTACAATATAATTATTAGTTATATTGTAGCTATATTCGGGTTTATTTTATAGGTAAGTATTTAGTTTTAAATAGGATTAATTTAGTTAATAAGAGTTATACTATTTAGATGTATTTAATTAATATTTAAGTTAGGGGGGTGTTAGGGTTAGACTTAGGTTTAGGGGTTAATAATTTTATTATAGGTGGCGATGGTGTAGGGGGCAGGATGGGGTTAATAAATTTATTATAGGTGGCGACGGTGTAGGGGGAGCAGATTAGGGGTTAATAAGTTTAATATAGGTGACGGCGGGGTCCGGGAGCAGCGGTTTAGGGGCTAAACAATTTATTTAGTTGTGGCGGGGTCCGGGATCGGCAGGATAGGGGTTAATAAATTTATTATAGGTGGCGGCGGTATAGGGGGAGCAGGATAGGGGTTACTAGGTATAATGTAGGTGGCGGCGGGGTCCGGGAGCAGCGGTTTAGGGGTTAAAAATGTATTTAGTTGCGGTGGGGTCCGGGATCGGCAGGATAGGGGTTAATATATTTATTATAGGTGGCGGCTGTATAGGGGGGGCAGGATAAGGGTTACTAGGTATAATGTAGGTGGCGGCGGGGTCCGGGAGTGGTGGTTTAGGAGTTAATCAGTTTATTAGAGTGGCGGTGGGCTCCGGGAGCGGCGGTTTAGGGGTTAATACATTTATTATAGTTGCGGCGGGGTCTAGGAGTGGCGGTTTAGGGGTTAATAACTTTATTTAGTTGTGGGGGGCTCCGGGGACGCCGGTATAGGGTGTAGAACAGTGTAGTTTAGTGTGGGTGCTTAGTGACAGGGGTATCAATAAAGCTGGGAAAAAGCCGAAGAGCAGCGAGATCGGATGAGTGATAACTATCACAGTCCACTGCTCATCGCCCCTTACTTGGTGCGCGGCTTTTTGACAGCTTTTTTAATAACTTTGGCAAGATTATTCAGGTCCGCGGCTGCGATGGTAGGCGAGCTTAGGCGGGCGTATTGGACCGGCGAAGGCAGGTAAGTAGACACATTGATAACTAGGCCTCAAAGTGTAATTTTTACGAAAATTTGTAATTGACTTATTTTATATGAAGTTCACTTTGTTTTCTTGTTATGTTGAAAAGCATACTCAATAGGCGCCAGAGAGGGCACTATATGGCATCAATGTTTACAATGTAATACATTATTTAAAGCACTGCTTCGCTATAGTGATTATGACCCCCTTTCATTACTTTTACTCAATATCAGTGTTTAAGATTTGGAATTAAAAAATCAAGTTTTTTACTTTTACTGTGCTGTGTGTATTTTGCTTTAAGAGGATTCAGTTTGAGGAGTGCAGAGGCAGAAGATATTAGGAGTCTAGTTGCTGATGTTAGTGGTGGAGACAACCCCTCCTGTACCCTCCCTGTGTTCCTGCATTTAGCAGACATGGGGCCGAATGATCAAGGGCCGAATGGCCCCTGATCCCCTTGTTTAAAGCAGTTAAGAAGCCCGATGCTCCTTTACTGGTCCTCTGCCTCTGAGGCTGCGGACATCAATCCACCCGATCCTATACGATCGGGCTGATTGACACCCCCTGTTAGCAGACGATTGGCCGCAAATCTGCAGGAGGCAGCATTGCACAAGCAGTTCACTAGAACTGCTTGTGCAATGCTAAATGCCGACAGCGTTAGCTACAGCGTATCATGTCCGCCAGACTTTCATAAATCGGCCACATAGAGTGCTTTCACAGAAGACACACTGGGGCAGTGGATAGAGAAGTAGTTGAGATTGAGAACTAAAGTTTGTAACTAGTTTACAGATTTTGACATGTCCATGTTCCTGAGCCTATCTGGGCATCCTCTTCAGCTAAGGATACCAATAGAACAAGTTCATTTAAAGGGACAGTCTACTTGAAAATAATTATTGTTTAAAAAGATAAATAATCCCTTTTTTTCCCATTCCCTAGTTTTGCACAATCAACACTGTTGCATTTATATACTTTTTACCTCTGTGATTACCTGTACCTAATCCCCATGCAGACTGCCTCTTATCTCACTGCTTTTTGCAGTATTGCATTTTATCCAATTAGTGCTGGTTCTTGTATAACCATTATCATTCTACATGGGAGTGAGCACAATGCTATCTATATGGCACACATGAACTAGAACAGTCTGACTGTACTGAAAGATTGTCAAAAGCACTGAGAAAAGGACGGACTGCAGTGGTTTAGAAACAGGCAAACTTAGAGGTTTTAAAGTATATTAAAGGGATAGTCTAGTCAGAATTAAACTTTCATTATTCAGATAGGGCATGCAATTTTAAACAACGTTCCAATTTGCTTTTACCATGAAATTTGATTTATTCTCTCTGTATTCTTAGTTGAAAGCTAACCTAGGTAGGCTCATATGCTTATTTCTAAGCCTTTGAAGGCCACCTCTTATTTGAATGCATTTGACAGTTTTTCACTGCTAGAGGGCATTATTTCATGTGAGCCATATAGATAACATTGTGCTCACATCCGTGCAGTTATTTAAAAGTAAGCACATGTATTGCCGGAAAAGCAAATCTGTCAAAATATCTGAGATAAGGGGCAGTCTTTAGAAAATTAGATACAAATTAATCACAGAGGTAAAAAGTATGTTAATATAACAGTGTGGTTATGCAAAACTGGGTAATGGATAATAAAGGGATTATCTACCTTTAAAACAATAATAATTCTGAAGTAGACTGTCCCTTTAATATAACAATGTTTGTTATGCAAAGCAGGGGAATAGGTAATAAATTGATTGTCCATGTTTTTAAACCATAACAATTTCCAAGTAGACTGTCCCTTTAAATACAGAAGTACATGGGAACGTTTTATATCTCCTTCATAGCTGCTCCATTTTACTGGCTGCTAGGGATGTGTTTGGACATTTTGGTTATAAAATAAATGCAGAATATGGCCGCTTTGTGTAACGTAAATATTGTTGTTCAGTGCATGTTGTAAAAAATATTGATTGAACTTGGCTTTGATATAATTCAGTTTGTATAATTATCTTTTAATGTGGGTGTAGTAGTGCTTATTAAAGCTGAAGAGGTATTTATACAGACTTAAAAGGGAGATGAAACCCAAACATTTGCTTTTGTGATTCATACGGAGCATAGCATTTTAAAAAAGTTTCCAATTTATTTCTATTATCAAATTTGCTTCTTTCCCATGATGTTCTGTGTTAAAGAGATTCCTAGGTAGGCATCTGGAACACTACATGACAGGAAATAGTGCTGCCCTCTAGTGTTCTTACAAATGGATAACAATCTTGCCTAACTGCTGCCATGTAGTCCTCTGGAAATGGGCCAGCTCCTAAGAATATGTCGCTTTTTAACAAAATATACCAAGAGAACAAAGAAAAATGTATAGTTGAAGTAAATTAGAAAGTTGTTTAAAATCACATGCTCTATCTGAGTCATAATATAAATATATTGGGTTTTATATCCCTTTAAGAGTGTACAGAATAAGATTTTATAAAGGTTTTAGTGAAAATATGTTTTAAATAAAATTGCTTATAACAAGAAAAAAATATATAGAAAGTTGAATTTGAGGTTCAATGCAACTGACCCAATAGTAGGTAGTAGGCATTAGTGTGTTCAGAGAACCCAAACTAATAATACTTAGTGATGTAAGTGTAATACAATTGAATATTAATTAAACATAGATTGAGTTCTTGATAAAGTCTATAGTAAATAGCTTGCAAATACTAACGTAGCACAGCCCAGCTTGCATCCATTTACAGATACTTACAGATACTATGCCTAAGTCAGCAGATATGCAGTGGGTCAAAGCACAAACCCTCATTGTTTTACATTTCCAATATTTATTAGAAAATACACAAATTATATCACTTTGGGTTTTTTATCCACATTTTCAGTTTATAAAAAAACTCAAATAAATATATTTTTATTCACCTTGTCTTTTTACCAAAGTTTTGCTTTTGTCATCGTATTTGTCTAAACAAGTCAATTAAATTGTTAAACTTTAAACTGACTGGTTACACTGCATTTTTTATCTGAATACATTGTTTATGGGTCTCGCATCTAATGTACCACAACAGCTATAAATCATTTTTATGTTGAGCCTATAAATGCTACAGATACCTTCAGAAACCTAATCATTGGATGCAGCTTAATGATAAATACCAATATAAATTGCAACTTTACATTGATTGCAGATCATAACATTTCCAGTTAACGAGTGCCTGGCATTGTCTGCAAATAAATCAATCTCCAGGGAAACCATTTTAATTGGGTCATAATGGTGTTTTATGTGTGGATTAAATATTTTTGTTTTCAAAATGTCTTTATATTTCAGTATAAATTACTTAGGTGTAACGTGCTTTGAACCCCAAAAACAATAATGATAAAAGTCTAAGGAATCGGAGTTAGTAAATGATTTTCCTATCTTTTGCCATAAAATGATGTGTGTTTCTATTGTATAAAGATTTGTTTTAGTGCCTCTATGATACATACAATTATAACAAAACATATTTTTCCAATATTTCTAATAAAAATGTAAAAATGTGCCTTTTTAGGCATTACATAGATAGTAAAATCAAATGGAATATGATTCATTGGATATTTTGTAAGTGGCTACAGAAAAGGAGAAATATACCAAAATAATGAAGAGCAAAAGCAAATTATTGTTACATTCATTTTTCATTAATTTTTAATATAAAAATTTAACAGTGCAGAACTGTGTAAAATTGTGTTATGCATGACAAACAAGTTGCATGTACAGAGAAAATGGTTTTTATGTGTTTTAACAGAAAGATGGGCAAAATATAAACAGTTTATAAATCCTTTTTAATCTTCAGCTAAATATGGAAAACTGAGGATTGTAATCTATCTTTAGTAGTACTATTAATTGTATGTAAATATATAAATTGTAGCTTGGTTATAAAGAAGTGGAACAATGCAAACAGATGGTATATATTCAATTATAATCTAAAGCAATATAACTTTTTAATTATACTATATGATATATGTAAAAATGAAGTTATTTATGGATTAAGCTCCCTGAAATAATATAATTATAAAGAAAATGTGGATTTGCAGGTACATTTGGTATGCTAAAAAAAATGCAGAGATCATTTATAGAGTATTTTTATTATGTAAAGTCTAGATAGGAATATTCTAGTTTCTTGCTCAGCTGAAAGTAGTTGTATTAGGATAGACTTTATAGGGACAGAAAATTACAAAAAGAAATGCTGTAATGTGTCACCTGATTGCTCAATGTTTTGATCAGTCCCCTGGGAGTTTCTGACACCATTCACTGTAAAGAAAAAATGAAGTATGCTTGGCATGCCCATTTAAAATGTCATCATTCTTTTATTGGCATAAAAATAAACAACCCAAGATGTAACAAAAGCCACACAACTTATGCATTTTGGCTTACACCTTAGTCATAGTTAGATGCTGGCATACACAAACTAACTAATTGTATTTAAAACCACAATCTGCCCATTATTGGTACAAAAAGTCATGTAATTACTTAATTATATTAGGTTATTTTAAAGTGGTATTTCTTCAAAGAAGTATTGTTTTTACAGAATACACTCCCATCAATCATTTGTACAATTAATTTACATTGTATCTTAATATGTATTTTATCCATTATCCTTTTTTTTCTTATTGTAAGATACCATTCTACAAAATAATACCTTACATATGTCAAAGCCATCTAATCATCATAATAACTGGATGTCTTGAAGATGGATGTCCGGTCTTCAGAACAGTAAGTCGATCTTCAGGGGGTTAGTGTTTTTAAAGGGTGTATTGGGTGGGTTTTATTTTTAGATTAGGGGTTTGGGCCACAAAAGAGCTAACTGCCCTTTTAAGGGCAATGCCCATCCAAATGCCATTTTCAGGGCAATGGGGAGCTTAGGTTTTTTTTTAGTTAGCTTTTTATTTGGGGGGGGGGTTGTTGTGTGGGTGGTAGGTTTTACTGTTGGGGGTGTTTGTATTTTTTTTAAAATAAAAGAGCTGATTACTTTGGGGCAATGCCCTTTTAAGGGCTATTGATAGTTTAGTTTAGGCTAGGGTTTTTTTTATTGGGGGGGGGGCTTTTTTATTTTGATAAGGCTATTAGATTAGGTGTAATTAGTTTAAATATCTGTAATTTGTTTTTTATTTTAGGTAATTTAGTGTTTGTTTGTTTTTGTACTTATTCTAATTTAATTTAATATATTTAATTGTTTTTAATTTAGTAAATTTATTTAATTATAGTGTAGTGTTAGGTGTTACTGTAACTTAGGTTAGGTTTTATTTTACAGGTACTTTTGTATTTATTTTAGCTAGTTAGTTATTAAATAGTTAATAACTATTTAATAACTACGTATTGTACCTAGTTAAAATAAATACAAACTTGCCTGTAAAATAAAAATAAAACCTAAGATATTTATTTTATAGGTAAGTATTTAGTTTTAAATAGGAATTATTTAGGTAATAATATTAATTTTTATTTAGATTTATTGTAATTATATTTAACCTCTTAAGGACATATGACAGAGTTTTTCTGTCATAAAACAATTGAGCAAACTGAAAGCTGTGTCCTTAAAGGGTTAAGTTAGAGGGTGTTAGGGTTAGGTTTAGACTTAGGTTTAGGGGTTAATACATTTAGTATAGTGGCGGCGATGTTAGGGACGGCAGATTAGGGGTTAATAAATATAATGTAGGTGTCAGCGATGTTGGGGGCAGCAGATTAGTGGTTTATAAGTATAATGTAGGTGGCGGCGATGTTAGGGACGGCAGATTAAGGGTTAATAATATTTAAATAATGTTTGTGAGGCAGGAGTGTGGCGGTTTAGGGGTTAATATGTTTATTATAGTGGCGGCGACATTGGGGGCGGCAGATTAGGGGTTAATAAGTGTAGGTAGGTTGCAGCGACATTGGGGCGGCAGATTAGGGGTTAATAAATATAATGTAGGTGTCGGCGATGTTGGGGGCAGCAGATTAGGGGTTTATAAGTATAATGTAGGTGGCGGTGATGTTAGGAACGGCAGATTAGGGGTTAATAATATTTAAATAATGTTTACGAGGCAGGAGTGTGGCAGTTTAGGGGTTAATATGTTTATTATAGTGGCGGCGATGTTGGGGGTGGCAGATTAGGGGTTAATAAGTGTAGGTAGGTTGCAGCGACATTGGGGCGGCAGATTAGGGGTTAATAAATATAATGTAGGTGTCGGCGATGTTGGGGGCAGCAGATTAGGGGTTTATAAATATAATGTAGGTGGCGGCGATGTTAGGGACGGCAGATTAGGGGTTAATAATATTCAAATAATGTTTGCAAGGCTGGAGTGCAGTGGTTTAGGGGTTAATATGTTTATTATAGTGGTGGCGACATTGGGGGCAGCAGATTAGGGGTTAATAAGTGTAGGTAGGTTGCGGCGACATTGGGGGCGGCAGATTAGGGGTTAATAAATATAATGTAGGTGTCGGCGATGTTGGGGGCAGCAGATTAGGGGTTTATAAGTAAGTCTGGTTAGCCTTTGATAAAGCCACTAGCGTGGCGAAATGCGCATCAGGCGCTCTCTATGAATGCTCAACTATTTGCCTTTGTGGGTTAATTAGTGTATCAGTATCTAATAGGAGTTTTATACATAGCTACCATTTATCTGGTTTATACGTGTCCGGTATGTGATATGGGCTACATCCACTATTAGTTCAGTATCGTAACACTGATAGTTTTTCTAATCACCATATTACTTGACATACTATAGATTGGGACTCTGGCAAGCTTAGACACTGCTCCAGTATTGCACTAGACAGATATATATTGTTGTGTGAGGTCAATCCTCTTTATAGCTTAGTTTTTGTGCAATCCGCGAGCGTTTTGTAGTGCCTCCTTGCCAGACTCTATCATTTAACTCACATTATAGGTGGTTACCTGGGCATCTCAGCATTCAACCTTCATTTTAATTGTTTTTAACCCTGCACTTTATATGTGGAACTTTCCACCATCTTTATTTTAACATATATTATTAAAAGTTATATTTTATCATACCTGGCTCGCTCCCAGCCAGCTCACTTATACACTACACATTACTTTAATTTGTGGCTACATTGTGTGCTCTGATATATCCATTTTTCTCTCCATTTTTCCTACGTTTATAAGTATAATGTAGGTGGCGGCGATGTCTGGAGCGGCAGATTAGGGGTTAATAAGTATAATGTAGGTTGCAGCGATGTTAGGTACGGCAGATTAGGGGTTAATAATATTTAACTAGTGTTTGTGAGGCGGGAGTGCGGTGGTTTAGGGGTTAATATGCTTATTATAGTGGTGGCAATGTCCGGAGCGGCAGATTAGGGGTTAAAAATTTAATTTTAGTGTTTGCTATGCGGGAGGGCCTCGGTTTAGGGGTTAATAAGCAGTTTATGGCTGTTAGTGTACTTTTTAGCACTTTAGTTATGAGTTTTATGTTACGGCGTTGTACCATAAAACTCTTAACTACTGACTTTAAAATGCGTTAGGGATCTTGGAGGTAGAGGGTATACTGCTCACTTTTTGGCCTCCCAGGACAGACTCGTAATACCGGCGCTATGGAAGTCCCATGGAAAAAAGACTTTACAAAATTTACGTAAGTCGTTTTGCGGTAAGGCCAAAGAAGTGTGCTGTGCCCCTAAACCTGCAAGACTCGTAATAGCAGCGGTAGTGAAAAAGCAGCGTTAGGACCTGTTAACGCTGCTTTTTCAGCCTAACGCACAACTCGTAATCTAGCCGATACATTTTACCTTTTTTTTTTTTTTTACACTACATTTATACAGTATCCATTACTGCCTGTCACAGCCCTTCAAGGAGGATGATGTCATAAAACTTCTAGAGCTGGTTTAGCATTAAGTGAATAGATTAGATAAACAGGGAGCCAGATTTGCTCAGACTGGCAGAATACAATTTAAGTTTAAAAAATGTCTTCACTCATCATCAAAAAGTAAACTGTTTGCTGTTTTTTACATAATCTGTTTCTTTTTATATTTACTTTGATTTAACATTAGTGATGTTGCGAACATAAAATTTTGCGTTCGCGAACAGCGAACGTGATCTTCCGCAAAAGTTCGCGAACGGGTGAACCGGGCGAACCGCCATTGACTTCAATAGGCAGGCGAATTTTAAAACCCACAGGGACTCTTTCTGGCCACAAAAGTGATGGAAAAGTTGTTTCAAGGGGACTAACACCTAGACTGTGGCATGCCGGAGGGGGATCCATGGCAAAACTCCCATGGAAAATTACATAGTTGATGAAGAGTCTGTTTTTAAGCCATAAAGGGCATAAATCACCTAAATTGTTTGGAATAACGTGCTTTAAAACATCAGGTATGATGTTGTATTGTTCAGGTAGTGTAAGGGTTACGTCCGCTTCACAGTGACAGACCAAACTCCCCGGCCAGAAAAAAATTGGCATGTACACATGCCTGAAAAATTAGGTATTGTTGCAGGCGCTGCTGTAGCAGCGGCCATAAAAACTGATGTTTGTTTCCCTGGCAGAAAGTGCCCTAAAACATGGCAGCTTGAACCCTAGTTGGTGGCGGATAAGTCACGCAAGTCATCCTGCATTTGGAGATAAAATACAGCAGAGTGTGGACCATTTTTAGCCCAAGGCAGCTCATCTCATCAGGCCTTTTTTACTTGAATGTATCGCCCAATGTCAGTCCCTTTTGGATCCATCCCTCATTCATCTTAATAAAGGTGAGGTAATCGAGACTTTTTTTACCTAGGCGACTTCGTTTCTCAGTGACAATACCTCCTGCTGCACTGAAGGTCCTTTCCGACAGGACAGGCCAGTAGTTCTATGGCAAATTGGGATAGCTCAGGCCACAGGTCAAGCCTGCACACCCAGTAGTTAAGGGGTTCATCGCTCCTCAGAGTGTCGAGATCTGCAGTTAAGGTGAGGTAGTCTGCTACCTGTCGGTTGAGTCGTTCTCTGAGGCTGGACCCCGAAGGGCTGTGGCGATGCATAGGAGTTAAAAAGGTCCGCATGTCCTCGATCAACAACACGTCTGTAAAGCGTCCTGTCCTTGCCGGCGTGGTCGTGGGAGGAGGAGTATTACTTTCACCTCTTCCCCTGTTAGATTCCCATTGTGCTGTGACATCACCCTTATACGCTGTGTAAAGCATACTTTTTAATGTATTTTTGAACTGCTCCATCCTTTCCGACTTGCGGAAATTCAGTAACATTTCAAGCACTTTATGCTTATACCGGGGGTCTAGTAGCGTGGACACCCAGTACAGTTCATTCTCCTTCAGCTTTTTTATACGAGTTTCCCTCAACAGGCACGACAGCATGAAAGACCCCATTTGCACAAGGTTGGATGCCGAGCTACTCATGTCCCGTTCCTCATCCTCACTGATCTCACTGAAGGTATCTTCTTCCCCCCAGCCACGTACAACACCACGGGTACCAGATAGGTGAAACCGAGCACCCTGGGATGCCTCTTGTGCTTGGTCTTCCTTCTCCTCCTCAAAGCCACATTCCTCCTTTGACTCCTCTTCCTCACAATCCTCTTCCTGCGTTGCCGCTGGTCCAGCAAGCGATGCTGATAAGGCTGTTTCTGGTGGTGATGGTGACCACAACTCTTCCTCTTCCTCTTCATGCTCATCTACAGCCTGATCCAACACTCTTCGCAGGGCACGCTCCAGGAAGAAAACAAATGGTATGATGTCGCTGATGGTGCCTTCGGTGCGACTGACTAGGTTTGTCACCTCCTCAAAAGGACGCATGAGCCTACAGGCATTGCGCATGAGTGTCCAGTAATGTGGCAAAAAAATTCCCAGCTTCCCAGAGGCTGTCCTAACACCCCAGTCATACAAATACTCGTTAACAGCTTTTTCTTGTTGGAGCAGGCGGTCGAACATTAGGAGTGTTGAATTCCAACGTGTCGGGCTGTCGCAAATCAAGCGCCTCACTAGCAGGTTGTTTCGCCGCTGGATATCTGACAAGTGCGCCATGAAATGGCCACACACCTTCCTGGCCTGCTTCAGGACGTCCTGTAAGCCTGGGTACTTATGCACAAAGTGTTGTACAATCAGATTACACACATGTGCCATGCACGGCACATGTGTCAACTTGCCCAATTTCAATGCCGCCACCAAATTACTTCCGTTGTCAGAAACCACTTTGCCGATCTCCAGTTGATGCGGAGTCAGCCACTGATCCACCTGTGCGTTCAGGGCGGACAGGAGTGCTGCTGCGGTGTGACTCTCTGCTTTCAGGCAAGTCAACCCCAAGACGGCGTGACACTGCCGTATCCGGGATGTGGAATAGTACCTGGGGAGCTGGGGGGTGCCGTTGATGTGGAGCAAGACGCAGCAGCAGAAGAGGACTCAGCCGAGGAGGTTATGGAAGAGGATGGAGTAGGAGGAGTAGAGGAGGTGGCAGTAGGCCTGCCTGCAAGTTGTGGCGGTGTCACCAACTCCTCTGCAGAGCCAGGAATTCCATGCTTGGCAGCCGTCAGCAGGTTTACCCAATGCGCAGTGTAGATGATATACCTGCCCTGACCATGCTTTGCAGACCAGCTATCAGTGGTCAGATGGACCCTTGCCCCAACCTGTGTGCCAGACATGCCATTACTTCCTTTCGCACAATCGAGTACAGGTTGGGGATTGCCTTTTGTGAAAAGAAATTTCGGCAGGGTACCTTCCACTGTGGTGTCCCAATAGCTACAAATTTTTTGAATGCCTCAGACTCCACCAGCTTGTATGGTAAAAGCTGGCGGGCTAAGAGTTCAGACAAGCCAGCTGTCAGATGCCGGGCAAGGGGGTGACTTGGTGACATTGGCTTCTTATGCTCAAACATGTCCTTGACAGACACCTGACTGTGGGCAGATGAGCAGGAACTGCTCCGGAAGAGAGACGGATTGGCGGATGCTTGAGAGGGGGCAAGGAGCACAGCAGTGGTTGACATGGCTGAAGATGCTGGACCAGGAGGAGGATGGTGGCTTTGAGTTTGTGTGCTGCTTGTCCTCATGTCTTCATCCCATAGGCATTTGTGATGTGAGATCATGTGTCTTCGCAAAGCAGTTGTACCTAGGTGGGTGTTGGACTTCCCACGACTCAGTTTCTTTTGGCACAGGTTTCAAATGGCATTGCTGTTGTCAGAGGCAGACACATAAAAAAATGCCACACTGCTGAGCTCTGCGATGATGGCATACTGGTGGTGGCGCTCTTCTACTGGGCACCCACATGACATCCATGGACGCATCGTCATCATCAACCCCTTCTCTTCTATCTTACAACTCAACAACGGAAGCAACGGCGGGTACAACATCATCATCATCACACAGTGCGTCGTCCATGTCTGTAATGCTGCCTGACTGAGACATATCACAGTTATCTACATCCTCTGTCAATGATGGTTGCGCATCACTCATTTCTTCACACTGAGGTGTACATAACTCCTCTGACAGATCAAGTGAGGCGGCTGTGGTGCTAGTGTTGGTGGTGGCGGCAGGCGGGCGAGTGGTAAGTTTAGAGGTGCCCGAAGCTAAGCTAGAGGAGGAGGATGGTGCATCAAGGTTACGAGCAGAAGCTGTAGAAGATTGGGTGTCCTGTGTTATAAAGTCAACTATTTCATCAGAACTATTTGTGTTCATGGTACATGGCCTAACACTGGGCATTGTTCTATGGCCAAAGGGAATCATAGCACCATGACCACGATGGCCCCTGCGGGTTGGCTTGCCTCTGCATGTCATTTTTTTTTTAATTAGTGCTACTATGCGTGCAAGCTACTGTGAGTGGGCACAGTATACGCTGTGAGCCTGACACAAAAAAGAAGACTGATGTTTCACAGTCAAAATAGTTATTTTATTTTTAAAATGTACACTTACACTACTATTAAACAAGATAATATGAGTGGTGGCACTGGACAAGTGGGCACAGTATACGCTGTGAGCCTGACACAAAAAAACAGACTGATGTTTCACAGTAAAAATAGTTTTTTTATTTTGAAAATGTAAACTTACACTACTACTAAACAAGATAATGTGAGTGGTGGCACTGGACAAGTGGGCACAGTATACGCTGTGAGCCTGACACAAAAAAGCAGACTTATGTTTCACAGTCAAAATAGTTTTTTTAGTTTTAAAATGTACACTTACACTACTATTAAACAAGATAATATGAGTGGTGGCACTGGGCAAGTGGGCACAGTATACGCTGTGAGCCTGACACAAAAAAGCAGACTGATGTTTCACAGTCAAAATAGTTATTTTATTTTTAAAATGTACACTTACACTACTATTAAACAAGATAATATGAGTGGTGGCACTGGACAAATGGGCACAGTATACGCTGTGAGTCTGACACAAAAAAAACAGACTGATGTTTCACAGTAAAAAGAGTTTTTTATTTTGAAAATGTAAACTTACACTACTATTAAACAAGATAATATGAGTGGTGGCACTGGACAAGTGGGCACATTATACGCTGTGAGCCTGACACAAAAAAGCAGACTTATGTTTCACAGTCAAAATAGTTTTTTTATTTTTAAATGTACACTTACACTACTATTAAACAAGATATGAGTGGTGGCACTGGGCAAGTGGGCACAGTATACGCTGTGAGCCTGACAGAAAAAAGCAGACTGATGTTTCACAGTCAAAATAGTTTTCTATTTTTAAAATGTACACTTACACTACTATTAAACAAGATAATGTGAGTGGTGGCACTGGACAAGTGGGCACAGTATACGCTGTGAGCCTGATACAAAAAAAGCAGACTGATGTTTCACAGTCAAAATAGTTGTTTTATTTTTAAAATGTACACTTACACTACTATAAAACAAGAAAATATGAGTGGTGGCACTGGGCAAGTGGGCACAGTATACGCTGTGAGCCTGACACAAAAAAGCAGACTGATGTTTCACAGTCAAAATAGTTTTTTTATTTTTAAATGTACACTTACAATACTATTATACAAGATAATATGAGTGGTGGCACTGGGCAGGTAGGCACAGTATACGCTGTGAGCCTGACACACACACTGGCAGTTGCAGGCTGGCCTGGCAACTGCAATTAGATTACACTAGCAGACTGATGTAAAAGTTTTTTTTTTAAATTTACACTACTGTTACACCAGATATGACTGGTGGTGGCACTGAGAAAGAAGGCACAGTATATGCTGTGAGCCTGACACACAGGCTGGCAGTGGCAGGCAGGCAGGCAAACGCTAATAGATTACACTAGCAGACTGATGAAAAAGTTTTTTTTTTTTAAATTTACACTACTGTTACACCAGATATGAGTGGTGGCACTGAGCAAGTAGGCACAGTATATGCTGCGAGTCTGACACACAGGCTGGCAGTGGCAGGCTGGCCTGGCAACTGAAATTAGATTACACTAGCAGACTGATGTCAATTTTTTTTTTTTAATTTATACTAATGTTAAACCAGATATGACTGGTGGTGGCACTGAGCAAGTAGGCACAGTATATGCTGTGAGCCTGACACACAGGCTGGCAGTGGCAGGCTGGCCTGGCAACTGAAATTAGATTACACTAGCAGACTGATGTCAATTTTTTTTTTTAAATTTATACTAATGTTAAACCAGATATGACTGGTGGTGGCACTGAGCGAGTAGGCACAGTATATGCTGTGAGCCTGACACACAGCCTGGCAGTGGCAGGCAGGCAACTGCTATTAGATTACACTAGCAGACTGATGTAAAAGTTTTTTGTTTTTTTTAATTTACACTACTGTTACACCAGATATGAGTGGTGGCACTGAGCAAGTAGGCACAGTATATGCTGCGAGTCTGACACACAGGCTGACAGTGGCAGGCTAGCCTGCTGGCAACTGAAATTAGATTACACTAGCAGACTGATGTAAAAGTTTTTTTTTTTTAAATTTACACTAATGTTAAACCAGATATGAGTGGTGGCACTGAGCAAGTAGGCACAGTATATGCTGTGAGCCTGACACACAGGCTGGCAGTGGCAGGCAAGCAACTGCTATTAGATTACACTAGCAGACTGATGTAAAAGTTTTTTTTTAAATTTACACTAATGTTACACCAGATATGACTGGTGGTGGCACTGAGCAAGTAGGCACAGTATATGCTGTGAGCCTGACACACAGGCGGGCAGTGGCAGGCTGGCCTGGCAACTGCAATTAGATTACACTAGCAGACTGATGTAAAAGTTTTTTTTTTAAAATTTACACTACTGTTACACCAGATATGACTGGTGGTGGCACTGAGAAAGAAGGCACAGTATATGCTGTGAGCCTGACACACAGGCTGGCAGTGGCAGGCAGGCAAACGCTAATAGATTACACTAGCAGACTGATGAAAAAGTTTTTTTTTTTTTAATTTACACTACTGTTACACCAGATATGAGTGGTGGCACTGAGCAAGTAGGCACAGTATATGCTGCGAGTCTGACACACAGGCTGGCAGTGGCAGGCTGGCCTGGCAACTGAAATTAGATTACACTAGCAGACTGATGTCAATTTTTTTTTTTTAAATTTATACTAATGTTAAACCAGATATGACTGGTGGTGGCACTGAGCAAGTAGGCACAGTATATGCTGTGAGCCTGACACACAGGCTGGCAGTGGCAGGCTGGCCTGGCAACTGAAATTAGATTACACTAGCAGACTGATGTCAAAAATTTTTTTTTAAATTTATACTAATGTTAAACCAGATATGACTGGTGGTGGCACTGAGCGAGTAGGCACAGTATATGCTGTGAGCCTGACACACAGCCTGGCAGTGGCAGGCAGGCAACTGCTATTAGATTACACTAGCAGACTGATGTAAAAGTTTTTTGTTTTTTTTAATTTACACTACTGTTACACCAGATATGAGTGGTGGCACTGAGCAAGTAGGCACAGTATATGCTGTGAGCCTGACACACAGGCTGGCAGTGGCAGGCAAGCAACTGCTATTAGATTACACTAGCAGACTGATGTAAAAGTTTTTTTTTAAATTTACACTACTGTTACACCAGATATGAGTGGAGGCACTGAGCAAGTAGGCACAGAATATGATGTGATCCTGACACACAGGCTGGCAGTGGCAGGCTAGCCTGCTGGCAACTGAAATTAGATTACACTAGCAGACTGATGTAAAAGTTTTTTTTTTTTAAATTTACACTAATGTTACACCAGATATGAGTGGTGGCACTGAGCAAGTAGGCACAGTATATGCTGTGAGCCTGACACACAGGCTGGCAGTGGCAGGCAAGCAACTGCTATTAGATTACACTAGCAGACTGATGTAAAAGTTTTTTTTAAATTTACACTAATGTTACACCAGATATGACTGGTGGTGGCACTGAGCGAGTAGGCACAGTATATGCTGTGAGCCTGACACACAGGCTGGCAGTGGCAGGCAGGCAACTGCTATTAGATTACACTAGCAGACTGATGTAAAAGTTTTTTTTTTTAAATTTACACTACTGTTACACCAGATATGACTGGTGGTGGCACTGAGCAAGTAGGCACAGTATATGCCGTGATCCTGACACACATGCTGGCAGTGGCAGGCTGGCATGCTGGCAACTGAAATTAGATTACACTAGCAGACTGATGTAAAAGTTTTTTTTTTTTAATTTACACTAATGTTACACCAGATATGAGTGGTGGCACTGAGCGAGTAGGCACAGTATATGCTGTGAGCCTGACACACAGGCTGGCAGTGGCAGGCAGGCAGGCAACTGCTATTAGATTACACTAGCAGACTGATGTAAAAGTTTTTTTTTTAATTTACACTACTGTTACACCAGATATGACTGGTGGTGGCACTGAGCAAGTAGGCACAGAATATGCTGTGAGCCTGACACACAGGCTGGCAGTGGCAGGCTAGCCTGCTGGCAACTGAAATTAGATTACACTAGCAGACTGATGTAAAAGTTTTTTTTTTAAATTTACACTAATGTTACACCAGATATGAGTGGTGGCACTGAGCGAGTAGGCACAGTATATGCTGTGAGCCTAACACACAGGCTGGCAGTGGCAGGCAGGCAACTGCTATTAGATTACACTAGCAGACTGATGTAAAAGTTTTTTTTTTTTTAATTTACACTACTGTTACACCAGATATGACTGGTGGTGGCACTGAGCAAGTAGGCACAGTATATGCTGTGAGCCTGACACACAGGCTGGCAGTGGCAGGCTGGCCTGCTGGCAACTGAAATTAGATTACACTAGCAGACTGATGTAAAAGTTTTTTTTTTTTTAAATTTACACTAATGTTACACCAGATATGAGTGGTGGCACTGAGCGAGTAGGCACAGTATATGCTGTGAGCCTGACACACAGGCTGGCAGTGGCAGGCAGGCAACTGCTATTAGATTACACTAGCAGACTGATGTAAAAGTTTTTTTTTTTAATTTACACTACTGTTACACCAGATATGACTGGTGGTGGCACTGAGCAAGTAGGCACAGAATATGCTGTGAGCCTGACACACAGGCTGGCAGTGGCAGGCTAGCCTGCTGGCAACTGAAATTAGATTACACTAGCAGACTGATGTAAAAGTTTTTTTTAAAAAAATTTACACTTATGTTACACCAGATATGAGTGGTGGCACTGAGCAAGTAGGCACAGTGTATGCTGTGAGTCTGACACACAGGCTGGCAGTGGCAGTCAAGCAACTGCTATTAGATTACACTAGCAGACTGATGTAAAAGTTTTTTTAAAAAATTTACACTAATGTTACACCAGATATGACTGGTGGTGGCACTGAGCAAGTAGGCACAGTATATGCTGTGAGTCTGACACACAGGCTGGCAGTGGCAGGCTGGCCTGGCAACTGAAATTAGATTACACTAGCAGACTGATGTAAAAGTGTTTTTTTTTTTTAAATTTACACTAATGTTACACCAGATATGAGTGGTGGCAGTGAGCAAGTAGGCACAGTATATGCTGTGAGCCTGACACACGCTGACAGGCAGGCAAATGCAATTAGATTACAAAGAATAAAAAATAAAAAAAAATGATGTTCTAGCCCTAAAAGGGCTTTTTGGGGTGCTGTCCTTACAGCAGAGATCAGATGAGTCCTTCAGGACTGTAGTGGACACTGAATACACTAGCCTAGCTATCAATTTCCCTATAAAATCAGCAGCAGCTACACTATCCCTCCTCTCACTAAGAATGCAGGATCAGAATTAATCTAAAATGGCTGCTGCCCAGGAGCTGGGAGGGTCTGGGAGGGAGTGTCTGCTGCTGATTGGCTGAAATGTGTCTGCAGACTGTGAGATACAGGGTCAAAGTTTACTCAATGATGACGAATAGGGGGCGGATTTAACATCGCATATGTTCGCCCGCCGCGGCGAACGCGAACAAGCTATGTTCGCCGGGAACTATTCACCGGTGAACTATTCGCGACATCACTAGCGTTAAGGTGACAGCTGTCTGCGTGAATATATAGTTATTACAATCCACACTTTTAAACTGTGTTTTAGTCTCTATCTTATTATCTATTACCAATAACTCTAAGTCAAGGAAGATCTCCGAATTTCTACTATAGTTGTAGGTAAAATGTAAAACACAATTATTTTTGTTCATTTTCTCAAACATCTGCACTAAGTCCATATCTGAACCCTTCCACACTATTAGAAGGCTATCTATATAGCTATTACCAAGGAAGTCCTCTTCCCATGCTCCCATAAATAAATTGGCATAGCTAGGTGCAATCCTTGTCCCCATAGCGGTCTCTTCAATTTGGAGGAAGAATCTATCATCAAAAGAAAAATAGTTATGTTCCAATATACTGTATATTTAATATTAAGAATACAATTCCTATGTGTTGGTGTCATATCTTTATCCTTCTGTATAAAATGGTTGACTGCTTGGATACCTTTATTATGATTTATCACAGTATACAGTGATGTCACATCACAAGTAGCCAAGAACATGTCTTTTTTCCATTTTAATGTGTTCAAACTGTTTAATATTTGTGTGGAATCTCTTAAATTGGAGTCCAATTTTTGAACGTGTTTCTGTAAGAAACTATGCACATACTGTGACAAATTAGCAGATATTGAATTAATGCCAGAAATTATTGACCTACCTGGAGGGTTTTCTAGACTTTTGTGAATTTTTGGAAGAAAATAAAAAAATAGGTATTTTGGGGAATTTTGGTGTTAAAAAAAAAAAAAATTCTTTATCATTTAGTACTCCTAATTTTTTACCATCCACTAAAATTCTATTGAGTATTGTAGTAAATCTACTGGTGGGCTTTAATTCCAATTTTCTATACGTTTTTTCATCATTTAGTAATCTATAGGCTTCAGCCATATAATTAATTGTGTCCATTACAACAATCCCCCTACCCTTATCTGCTGGCTTAATGGTCACTTGCGCATTAGTTTAAAGTTCACTTATAATTTTACTTTCTTTTTTACTTATATTATGTCTTATAAGTTTAGGGGGATAACACCTTTTAATGTCTTTAAGAACTAACAGCTAGATTACAAGTTTGGGTTATGAGTGAAAAAGCATCGTTATGCTTCATAATGCTGCTTTTTCCCTAACGCCACTATTACAAGTCTTGCAGGTATAGTTGTACCGCACACCTTTTTGGCCGTCACGCAACGTCAGTACCGCACTTTTAAAAAAGTCCTTTTTCAATGGGACTTCCATAGCGCCGGTATTACGAGTTTGCCTGGGAGGCCAAAAAGTGAGCGGTACACTCTATACTGACAAGATTCGTACCGCCATCTAAAGTCAGTAAAGTCATGACCAAAGTGTTAAAAAGTATACTAACACCCATAAACTACCTATTAACCCATAAACCGAGGCCCTCCTGCATCGCAAACACTATCATAAATTTATTAACCACTAATCTGCCGCTCCGGACATCGCTACCACTATTAAAATTTATCAACCCCTATTCCACCGCTCCCCGACATTGTTGCCACTAAAATAAACCTATTAACCCCTAAACCGCCGCCCTCCCGCATCGCAAACACTATTTAAACATTATTAACACCTAATCTGCCGTCCGCCCACACCGCCGCTATAATATACCTATTAACCACTAAACCGCAAGCCCCCCACAACGAAATATACTAAATTAAACTATTAACCCCTAATCATCTGGCCTCCCACATCACTACATAAATATATTAACCCCTAAACCTAACCCTAATGTAACCCTAAGTCTAAGTCTATTCCTATCCCTAACACCCCCTAGCTTAAATATAATTAAAATAAATCTAAATAAACCTTACAATTATTACCTAAATAATTATTATTTAAAACTAAATACTTATTTACCTATAAATACTTACTATACCTATAAAACCAAAGCTAGCTATAAAATAACTAATAGTTATAAAATTGTAGCTATCTTAGGTTTTATTTTGTTTTCACAGGTAAGTTTGTATTTATTTTAACCAGGTAGACTAGTTAGTAAATAGTTATTAACTATTTACTAACTACCTAGTTAAAATAAATACAAAGTTACCTGTAAAATAAAACCTAACCTGCCTTACACTGAAAACTAACATTACAATAAAATAAATTAAATTAATAAAATACAATTATCTAAATTACAAAAAAAATAAACACTAAATTACACAAAATAAAAAACGAAATTATCAAAAATAAAACTTAATTCAACTGATTCTAAGGTAGTATAACTTTAAGACTGTGTTTATAGTAAATGCTATTAAGTTTCAATATAAGACTCTGATACATCGATAAATTGGAACTCTGAATTGGAAGACGTTGTAATACTAACAAGTCTGTTGCTTTTTAGTGTATTCAATTGATTTGACACATTGTCCATATACATATGTTCTAAGGGAGACATCTCTGATTTTTAGATTGTAACCAGATAGATGAATAAACGTTTTTAACATATGTTGAATAACTGGATGCATTATTGATATCATTAGCTGTCTAGCACCCTTACTAACTTCTAATCAGCTAACATATTTCATTTAAACATATTAAAGGAATTGTTTAATGTAAGGTGCCTGATATCCCTGACTTTAGCACACTACTATATATCTATACCTGTATCTTACAGTGTAAAGAAAGAATTTTGATTATTGAGCCTAATGTCTCTCAGGATGATGCTGTTCAGGTAATTCCACAGCCTTCTCCTGGAAAGTCCCAAGCCGCAATGGCATCACATGAAGTGCCTTGCAGTTACTCTATAGCCATATATGAAAACAGAAATTGCCGCTCAGCTTTCCTCAGCGGTATCTGCAGCGTTAGCTTCTAACGAGGCTTATCCGGTTCCTGACCAGGTTTTGAATATTATTACCAAGGAGTGGGAGAAGCCGGGGTATCTTTTTCCCTGTCTCCTATTTTTAATAAAATGTTTCCAATCATGGACTCCATTACGGAAACATGGCACTCTGTTAATAAAGTAGAAGTGGCTATGTCTACTCTAGCCAAAAGGACAACTATTCCTATTGAGGATAGTTGCTCTTTCAAAGATCCTATGGATAAAAAGATGGAGGTATACTTGAAAAGAATTTAGGTTCATCTTGGTCTTTTATGGCAACCTGCAGTTTGCATTGCCACCATGACAAGTGCTGCATCTTACTGGTTTGATGCTTTGTCTGATTCTCTTCAGGTAGAAATTCCTTTAGATGAGATTCAAGACAGAATTAAAGCTCTTAAGTTGGTTAATTCCTTTATTTTGGATGCTATCCTGCAGGTGATTAGGCTGAGTGCCAAGTCGTCTAGTTTCACAGTGTTAGGCCACAGAGCCTTGTGTCTGAAATCTTGGTCAGCAGATGTCTCCTCTAAGGTCAAGTTTTTGGCTCTTCCTTTTTAGAGTAAGACATTGTTTGGTCCAGGGTTAGCAGAGATTATGCCTGATATTACGGGTGGAAAAGGGTTTTTTCTACCTCAGGATAGGAAGAATAGAGAGAAATGTCGTCAAAGTAATTTTTGTTGCTTCATAATTTCAGAGGTTTCTCTAAACCAGATCAGGCCAAGCCTTCTTGGAAACCCAGTCAGTCTTGGAACAAGGGGAAGCAATCAAAAAAGCCCGCAGTTGACTCAAAGTCAGCATGAAGGGTTTGCCCACAATCTGGGATTGGATCTAGTAGGGGGGCAGACTCTCTCAGCTCTCTCAAGCTTGGATACAAGACGTTCCAGATCCTTGGGCTGTGGATATAGTATCCCAGGGTTACAAGTTAGAATTCAAGACCTTTCCTTCCAGGGGCAGATTCTACCTCTCAAGATTATCTGTAGACCAGACAAAGAGAGGCACATTCTTAAAATGTGTACAGGACCTTACCCTCCTGGGAGTGATAGTTCCAGTTCCAGTACAGGAGCAGGGTCTAGGGTTCTATTCCAACCTGTTTGTGGTTCCCCAAAAAGAGGGAACTTTCAGGCCAATTCTAGATCTAAGATTCCTCAACAAGTTTCTCAGAGTGCCATCCTTCAAAATGGAGATGATCTGTTTCATTCTTCCTCTAGTACAAGAGGATCAGTTCATGACGACCATAGATCTGAAGGATGCATACCTCCATGTTCCCATTCACAGGGATCATCACAAATTTCTGAGGTTCGCCTATCTGGACAAACACTTTCAGTTTGTGGCACCTCCATTTGGCTTTGCCACAGCTCCCAGGATTTTCTCAAAGGTCCTGGGAGCGCTGCTGGCAGTAATTCGGTCTAGGGAAATTGCGGTGGCACCTTACCTGTAGAATATCTTGGTTCTTTTTAACTTGCAAAATCTCACACAGAGATCTTGTCTTTTCTTCGTTCCCATGGATGGAAGGGAAATTTAGAAAAGAGTTCCCTTATTCCGGCTGCAAGGGTGGTCTTCTTAGTAACCATTATAGATTCCCTATCGATGAAAATATTTCTGACGGAAGTCAGAAGAACCAAGATTCTGTCCTCTTGCCTATCTCTTCAGTCGGCTGTATGATCTTTAGTGGCCCTATGTATGTATGTAATTGGTCTGATGGTTGCTTCCATTGACATAGTTCCCTTTGCTTGATTCCATTTGAGAGCTCTACAGTTATGTATGCTCAGCCAATGGAGCGAAGATTATGCAGACCTATCTCAGAGGATCAAACAGTGAAAGACTGGTGGCTGTCTCAAGAACATCTGTCTCAGGGAACATGCTTTTGGAGATCCTCATGGGTGATTGTGACCACGGACGCCAGCCAGATGGGCTGGGAAATGGTGTGGGACTCTTTGAAAATGCAGGGACTGTGGTCTCAGGAGGAATCTGCTCTGTCCATAAACATTCTGGAGTTGAGAGCTATCTTAAGTGCCTTGTTGGCTTGGCCTCAGCTGGCCTTAGCCCTGGTTTATCAGGTTCGAGTCAGACAACATAACCTCAGTGGCTTGCATCAACCACCAGGGGGGAACTATTTCTTAGCCATGAAGGAGGTGGCTCGGATTATTCAGTGGGCGGAAGCTCACAATTGCTGTCTATCTGCCATCCACATTCCAGGAGTGGACAATTGAGAAGCAGATTTCCTAAGCAGACAGACTTTCCATCCCAGGGAGTGGGAACTCCATCCGGAGGTGTTCTCCAGGTTAAACACCAAATGGGGGTTGCCGAAATTGAATCTGATGGCGTCTCACAAGAACGCCAAGCTTCCAAGTTTTTGAGGTTGAGGGATCCTCAGGCTTTCCTAATAGATGCTCTGGGAGTTCCTTGGAACTTCAGGTTGGCATACCTTTTTCCTCCTTTTGCTCTCCTTCCATGAGTCATTGCTCGGATCAAGCAGGAGAGAGCTTTGATGATTCTAATAGCTCCTGCGTAGCCTTGCAGAATCTGGTACTCAGACATAGTGGAAAGGTCATCTCTACCTTCGTGGAGACTCCCTCCGAGGAAGGACCTTCTACTTCAGGGTCCTTTTCTTCATCCAAACCTCATTTCTCTGAAGTTGACTGCTTGGAGATTGAACGCTTAACTTTTTTAAGCAAGGATTTTCCGAGTCGGTCATTGAGACCATGATTCAGGCTTGTAAGCCTGTTACGAGAAAGATTTACCATAAGATATGGCGTAAATATCTTAATTGGTGTGAGTACTGTCTGTCAGTACTCTGAAAGGTCAGATATCTGTCCTATCTATTTTGCTTCACAAGCGTCTTGTGGACGTGCCAGATGTGCAATCTTTTTGTCAGGCCTTGGTCAGAATCAGGCCTGTGTTTATATCTGTTGCTCCATCTTGGAGCCTTAACCTTGTTCTTAAAGTTTTGCAACAGGCTCCATTTGAGCCAATGCATACCATAGATATTAAGTTGTTATCTTGGAAGGTTTTGTTTCTTACTGCTATTTCATCTGCTCGGAGAGTTTCGGAACTCTCAGCTTTGCAGTTCGATTCGCCTTATCTCATACTTCATGCAGATAAGGCAGTTTTTCGTACCAAGTTTGGTTTTCTTCCTAAAGTTGTTTTGGATAGAAATATTAATCAGGAAATGGTGGTTCCTTCTCTCTGTCCTAATCCTTCTTCTCATAAGGAATGTTTGTTGCACATCCTAGATGTTGTGTGTGCTCTTAAATTCTATATGCAGGCGACTAAGGACTTTTGTCTGACTTCTGCATTGTTTGTTTGCTTTTCTGGAAAGCACAAAGGTCAGAAATCTACTGCTACTTCTCTTTCTCTCCAACTAAAAAGAGACAAGCTTTTCTCAAAACAATACGAATTCTTATAACCCCAATAGAAAAACAAATGCATACTAAAATATAGGCGAATGTAAGATGCTCTATGCAGAAAGCAGCCTAATGTGATTTATATGGGCTGCAGGATTTTAATTTTAAAGTGGTCCCCCTGCTCCCTGCTAACTTCACACTAAGGAACAAAGTCTCCTTTTCCAGCGAGCTTCATTACTTTTAATTGAAGCCATCTCGCCACTTGCAGGGACTGCTCCTTTTTTATGATTATTCCACCGGGGCAGCCTTATAAGAGTCGGCGAGAAAAAGTAGGTTTGAGCTGGCAAAGTTTATATCATCGAACTCTAAGTTTACTGGGGGTGAGTGCATGGAGTTTGAGAAGTATATATACTGTATATATCGATTAGGATATTGGTGTATAGGCGCAAAACAGTACTTATAACTGAAAATTAATCAATTTTCATATTTAGTATTAATCAAAAGAATATGTACATGTAGGAATATATATTACAATAAAGTGCAGTAACTAAAGTCCAAAAAAGATGTCTAAAAAAGTTCCCACGTGAAAGGAATTTCTTGATAAGACAAACTTCAGGTAAGTTGGTGTGCCCACAGAAACCAATAATGATAGATGAACTTACTACTTACAAAAAACTACCTCAAATCAAGGTGCTAACGAGCAGTTTATGCTCACCGCTCACTTGCAGACAGCACTGGTATTACGTTTTTTTAGAAAACCCGGCGTTAACCGCAAAAAAGTGAGCGTAAAGAGCAAAATTTAGCTCCACATCTCACCTCAATACCAGCGCTGCTTACGTTAGTGGTGAGCAGGTAAAATGTGCTTGTGCACGATTTCCCCATAGGAATCAATGGGGGAGAGCCGGCTGAAAAAAAACCTAACACCTGCAAAAAAACAGCGTAAAGCTCCTAACGCAGCCCCATTGATTCCTATGGGGAAATACTTTTTATGTCTACACCTAACACCCTAACATGAACCCTGAGTCTAAACACCCCTAATCTTACACTTATTAACCCCTAATCTGCCGCCCTGACATCGCCGACACCTACATTATATTATTAACCCCTAATCTGCTGCTCCGGACACTTCCGCCACGTACATTATACTTATGAACCCCTAATCTGCTGCCCCCAACATCGCTGAACCCTACATTATATTTATTAACCCCTAATCTGCCGCCCCCAATGTCGCCGCAACCTAACTACATTTATTAACCCCTAATCTGCCGCCCACAACATCGCCACCACTATAATAAAGTTATTAACCCCTAAACCTAAGTCTAACTCTAACCCTAACCCCCCTAACTTAAATATAATTACAATAAATCTAAATAAAATTACTACAATTAACTAAATAATTCCTATTTAAAACTAAATACTTTCCTATAAAATAAACACTAAACTAGCTACAATATAACTAATAGTTACATTGTAGCTATCTTAGGGTTTATTTTTATTTTACAGGCAATTTTGTATTTATTTTAACTAGGTAGAATAGTTATTAACTATTTAATAACTACCTAGTTAAAATAAAGACAAATGTACCTGTAAAATAAAACCTAACCTAAGTTACACTAACACAGATATAAATGGGGAAAGGGAGACTAGAAATGCCTTAAATTAGTAACTTTACCTTGAGCTAAGAGGCAAAAGCTCAGGTGGTACAAAAAAACTTTTTTAAAAGGAAAAATAGTGGCGTGCAGACCCTTAAACTAGTTATATATTCAAATTGTGAAGTGAGAAAGAATAACAACCGCAATTAGATTGTTATTAAGAAAGACAGGGATTTCAGCACAGCCTTTTTTTTGGGAAAAAATGCTAGGCAAATGCAAAGCTCCGCATTTAGCGGTATGTGAGTTCCCCTCTCATTCAACTACAGACTGACAGAGCATATAACAAGCTGATATTCTTAGATAAATAACACATGAACCAAAATAAGTCAAAGAAGCACAGGTAGACGTTATGCTTGAAACAGTTATTACTGTCAACATTTATTAGGTATTTATAATAATCAAAAAAGTTTGCTGAAACCTAACACTGAAAAGGTAAAGGACTGACAACACCTCCACTAGAGGGTGGTTACGTACTGAACGTAAAATCCGTCACCATAGTGATCCTTGAGGATCTATGTCAGTACCTACAATCTGTGTTAATGACCTAAACCAAACGGCATGATACAAAAGTGCAATAAAACAGTTGTAATATATGAAATGAAGCTAAAATGTAGCTTAGAGTATTGTGCACAATACATAAATTAGCCAATTCTGCAATGATTATCCCCAAATTCAATATTTATCATAATGGGGAACAGTGTAGACTGTGGGGGATAAAGAAACAACTCCAGTGACAGCAGGCACCACCAATATAATAAAAGGTTTCTGGTGTCATGTGAATAAAGTTCTGGATCTATGTTTGTTACCCCCAGTAGAACAGTCTAACTGAATACCAGTAGATTGGATTTAAACACGCATATCCTCACACATATTCTTATATACAGGTATAAGGTTTGACAAAAAAGACTATGGGGATGAGTAAAACAACTCCAGTATTCAGCGGACACCACCAATATGATTAAAGGTATCAGGTGTCATGAATGTTCAAGTTTCTGGATCTATGTTAAACAGCCCCAAAAGCGAGTCAATTTGTCTTTACAGAATTAGATTGTGCAGATAACATAATAGCAATGTCATTTAGGTTCTATCAAACACAGAAAACAAATAAATGGTTGCACACAAGTGGTTGTTACAGTGGTGTATATTAACACCCATAGACAGTCTTTGATATCTCCAGTGTAGACGGTGCTGACTTTAAATGTAATACATCAAGGACGCAATCAAGAATCCAGGTATAACAATGGACCGGTGTATGAAAGTTTATAAGGTTACAATGTCAACTTGTTATACAACCGTAATTTCCTTGCTGCAAGGAGACTTCCCAAGTCAGTGATTAGGCAGGCTGGATCGGCATTATTAGGTTCACCTCCGAACAGATATTAGACAACGTGGACGCCACCGCAAACTTTCATTCAAGCATAGCCACCTCCACTTTCTACGTCACTGCCGACACGCGTTTCACCCCCCACGTGACCGCCAGTGATCACAGGGGTTTCCTCAGGGCAAAGCGGATACTGAGTCTAAAATCAGCCGCGTTAAAAACTTGCGATTCCGCTGCTCATTGGAAGATTCAAAGCCAAGTAGTCACCAATTAGAGTCCTTAGGCGAGACACAGCCCAAGTATATGCATAAACGAGGAATAGGTGAAAATTTATCGTAAACATTATTATAGATAGTTAACCTTAAAAACGCCATAAGTACATGAATCAGAAGATAGATAAGTAAGTTAAAAATAAATGGCAATAAAATAAAAGTAAAATAACAAATAAATTAGATATACTTGATCAGTATAAAGTAAAAGTAACATTTTTGAATATGACATGTACCCGGCATTAAGTTATTTATTACTAAGCCAGACTGGTCTATATTTTGGTTCATGTGTGTCAAAATCACAAATAGATCTTTTTAGATTGCTTCTTTGTCAAACCTTATACCTGTATATAAGAATATGTGTGAGGATATGCGTGTTTAAATCCAATCTACTGGTATTCAGTTAGACTGTTCTACTGGGGGTAACAAACATAGATCCAGAACTTTATTCACATGACACCAGAAACCTTTTATTATATTGGTGGTGCCCGCTGTCACTGGAGTTGTTTCTTTATCCCCCACAGTCTACACTGTTCCCCATTATGATAAATATTGAATTTGGGGATAATCATTGCAGAATTGGCTAATTTATGTATTGTGCACAATACTCTAAGCTACATTTTAGCTTCATTTCATATAATACAACTGTTTTATTGCACTTTTGTATCATGCCGTTTGGTTTAGGTCATTAACACAGATTGTAGGTACTGACATAGATCCTCAAGGATCACTATGGTGACGGATTTTACGCTCAGTACGTAACCACCCTCTAGTGGAGGTGTTGTCAGTCCTTTACCTTTTCAGTGTTAGGTTTCAGCGAACTTTTTTGATTATTATAAATACCTAATAAATTTTGACAGTAATAACTGTTTCAAGCATAACGTCTACCTGTGCTTCTTTGACTTATTTTGGTTCATGTGTTATTTATCTAAGAATATCAGCTTGTTATATGCTCTGTCAGTCTGTAGTTGAATGAGAGGGGAACTCACATACCGCTAAATGCGGAGCTTTGCATTTGCCTAGCATTTTTTCCCCAAAAAAAGGCTGTGCTGAAATCCCTGTCTTTCTTAATAACAATCTAATTGCGGTTGTTATTCTTTCTCACTTCACAATTTGAATATATAAGTTACACTAACACCTAACACTACACTATAATTAAATAAATTAACTAAATTAAATACAATTAATTACAAATAAATAAAATTATCTAAAGTACGAAAAAAAACACAAAATTACAGAAAATAATAAAATAATTACAAGATTTTTAAACTAATTACACCTACTCTAATCCCCCTAACAAAATAAAAAAGCCCCCCAAAATAAAAAAAAAACCTACCCTACACTAAATAACAAATAGCCCTTAAAAGGGCCTTTTGCGGGGCATTGCCCCAAAGTATAAATAAAAAGAGAGAAGCGCTCAACCTGGGAACGAACAATAGCATAATAGCTTGTTCTATGGCTAGTTGCCACCCTAGAAGCAGCCTCTTTTTGCTCAATATGTGCCTTTCACAGAGAAGAACTTTCCTGTAGCATATCAGTCTGATCCTGACTTAACAGTGCAGTCCAGCCCCGAAATACCAGGCAATCCCTCTCTGAACAAGAGAAACAGCAAAACCCCAGACGTACGTTTCGGCCTATTGTGGGCCTCGTCAGTGAGGTGCAGCCATATCCCTCTAGGCACACTGAGCAACGGGTCCACGTCTGGATTACCGCATCACACTTAGGGAGACTTCCCCAAGTGTCATAATTTGCATAAATAAAAAGAGAGAAGCGCTCAACCTGGGAACGAACAATAGCATAATAGCTTGTTCTATGGCTAGTTGCCACCCTAGAAGCAGCCTCTTTTTGCTCAATATGTGCCTTTCACAGAGAAGAACTTTCCTGTAGCATATCAGTCTGATCCTGACTTAACAGTGCAGTCCAGCCCCGAAATACCAGGCAATCCCTCTCTGAACAAGAGAAACAGCAAAACCCCAGACGTACGTTTCGGCCTATTGTGGGCCTCGTCAGTGAGGTGCAGCCATATCCCTCTAGGCACACTGAGCAACGGGTCCACGTCTGGATTACCGCATCACACTTAGGGAGACTTCCCCAAGTGTCATAATTTGCATAAATAAAAAGAGAGAAGCGCTCAACCTGGGAACGAACAATAGCATAATAGCTTGTTCTATGGCTAGTTGCCACCCTAGAAGCAGCCTCTTTTTGCTCAATATGTGCCTTTCACAGAGAAGAACTTTCCTGTAGCATATCAGTCTGATCCTGACGTAACAGTGCAGTCCAGCCCCGAAATACCAGGCAATCCCTCTCTGAACAAGAGAAACAGCAAAACCCCAGACGTACGTTTCGGCCTATTGTGGGCCTCGTCAGTGAGGTGCAGCCATATCCCTCTAGGCACACTGAGCAACGGGTCCACGTCTGGATTACCGCATCACACTTAGGGAGACTTCCCCAAGTGTCATAATTTGCATAAATAAAAAGAGAGAAGCGCTCAACCTGGGAACGAACAATAGCATAATAGCTTGTTCTATGGCTAGTTGCCACCCTAGAAGCAGCCTCTTTTTGCTCAATATGTGCCTTTCACAGAGAAGAACTTTCCTGTAGCATATCAGTCTGATCCTGACTTAACAGTGCAGTCCAGCCCCGAAATACCAGGCAATCCCTCTCTGAACAAGAGAAACAGCAAAACCCCAGACGTACGTTTCGGCCTATTGTGGGCCTCGTCAGTGAGGTGCAGCCATATCCCTCTAGGCACACTGAGCAACGGGTCCACGTCTGGATTACCGCATCACACTTAGGGAGACTTCCCCAAGTGTCATAATTTGCATAAATAAAAAGAGAGAAGCGCTCAACCTGGGAATGAACAATAGCATAATAGCTTGTTCTATGGCTAGTTGCCACCCTAGAAGCAGCCTCTTTTTGCTCAATATGTGCCTTTCACAGAGAAGAACTTTCCTGTAGCATATCAGTCTGATCCTGACTTAACAGTGCAGTCCAGCCCCGAAATACCAGGCAATCCCTCTCTGAACAAGAGAAACAGCAAAACCCCAGACGTACGTTTCGGCCTATTGTGGGCCTCGTCAGTGAGGTGCAGCCATATCCCTCTAGGCACACTGAGCAACGGGTCCACGTCTGGATTACCGCATCACACTTAGGGAGACTTCCCCAAGTGTCATAATTTGCATAAATAAAAAGAGAGAAGCGCTCAACCTGGGAACGAACAATAGCATAATAGCTTGTTCTATGGCTAGTTGCCACCCTAGAAGCAGCCTCTTTTTGCTCAATATGTGCCTTTCACAGAGAAGAACTTTCCTGTAGCATATCAGTCTGATCCTGACTTAACAGTGCAGTCCAGCCCCGAAATACCAGGCAATCCCTCTCTGAACAAGAGAAACAGCAAAACCCCAGACGTACGTTTCAGCCTATTGTGGGCCTCGTCAGTGAGGTGCAGCCATATCCCTCTAGGCACACTGAGCAACGGGTCCACGTCTGGATTACCGCATCACACTTAGGGAGACTTCCCCAAGTGTCATAATTTGCATAAATAAAAAGAGAGAAGCGCTCAACCTGGGAACGAACAATAGCATAATAGCTTGTTCTATGGCTAGTTGCCACCCTAGAAGCAGCCTCTTTTTGCTCAATATGTGCCTTTCACAGAGAAGAACTTTCCTGTAGCATATCAGTCTGATCCTGACTTAACAGTGCAGTCCAGCCCCGAAATACCAGGCAATCCCTCTCTGAACAAGAGAAACAGCAAAACCCCAGACGTACGTTTCGGCCTATTGTGGGCCTCGTCAGTGAGGTGCAGCCATATCCCTCTAGGCACACTGAGCAACGGGTCCACGTCTGGATTACCGCATCACACTTAGGGAGACTTCCCCAAGTGTCATAATTTGCATAAATAAAAAGAGAGAAGCGCTCAACCTGGGAACGAACAATAGCATAATAGCTTGTTCTATGGCTAGTTACCACCCTAGAAGCAGCCTCTTTTTGCTCAATATGTGCCTTTCACAGAGAAGAACTTTCCTGTAGCATATCAGGCCCATAGGAGGCCGAAACGATCGTCTGGGGTTGTCATGTTCCTTGTTCAGAGGAGAATTGCTGGTATTTCGGGGCTGGACTGACCTTACTTGGCAGGATCAGACTGATATACTTCAGGAAAGTTTTCTTCTGTGAAAAGCACACTGGTCTAAAAGAGGCTGCTTCCGGGTGGTAAATCGCCATAGAACAAGCTACTGAGCTGTTGTTCGTTCCTGGTAGAGCGCTTCTCTCTTTGTATGCAAATTATTATGACCCTGGGGAAGTCTCCCTATGGGTGATGGGGGAAACCAGACGTGGACTCCTTGCCCAGTGTGCTTAGAGGAATGTGGCTGCACCTCACTGACGAGGCCCATAGGAGGCCGAAACGATCGTCTGGGGTTGTCATGTTCCTTGTTCAGAGGAGAATTGCTGGTATTTCGGGGCTGGACTGACCTTACTTGGCAGGATCAGACTGATATACTTCAGGAAAGTTTTCTTCTGTGAAAAGCACACTGGTCTAAAAGAGGCTGCTTCCGGGTGGTAAATCGCCATAGAACAAGCCACTGAGCTGTTGTTCGTTCCTGGTAGAGCGCTTCTCTCTTTGTATGCAAATTATTATGACCCTGGGGAAGTCTCCCTATGGGTGATGGGGGAAACCAGACGTGGACTCCTTGCCCAGTGTGCTTAGAGGAATGTGGCTGCACCTCACTGACGAGGCCCATAGGAGGCCGAAACGATCGGCTGGGGTTGTCATGTTCCTTGTTCAGAGGAGAATTGCTGGTATTTCGGGGCTGGACTGACCTTACTTGGCAGGATCAGACTGATATACTTCAGGAGAGTTTTCTTCTGTGAAAAGCACACTGGTCTAAAAGAGGCTGCTTCCAGGTGGTAAATCGCCATAGAACAAGCCACTGAGCTGTTGTTCGTTCCTGGTAGAGCGCTTCTCTCTTTGTATGCAAATTATTATGACCCTGGGGAAGTCTCCCTATGGGTGATGGGGGAAACCAGACGTGGACTCCTTGCCCAGTGTGCTTAGAGGAATGTGGCTGCACCTCACTGACGAGGCCCATAGGAGGCCGAAACGATCGTCTGGGGTTGTCATGTTCCTTGTTCAGAGGAGAATTGCTGGTATTTCGGGGCTGGACTGACCTTACTTGGCAGGATCAGACTGATATACTTCAGGAAAGTTTTCTTCTGTGAAAAGCACACTGGTCTAAAAGAGGCTGCTTCCGGGTGGTAAATCGCCATAGAACAAGCCACTGAGCTGTTGTTCGTTCCTGGTAGAGCGCTTCTCTCTTTGTATGCATTGCCCCAAAGTAATCAGCTCTTTTACCTGTAAAAAAAAAGTACAAATACCCCCAACATTAAAACCCACCACCCACACAACCAACCCTACTCTAAAACCCACCCAATCCCCCCTTAAAAAACCTAACACTAACCCCTTGAAGATTACCCTACCATGAGACATCTTCACCCAACCAGGCACAAGTGGTCCTCCAGACGGGCAGGCCCTTTTAAGGGCTATTGGAAGTTTAGTGTAGGGTAGGGGTTTTTTTTATTTGTGGGGGGCTTTTATATTTTGATAGGGCTATTAGATTAGGTTTAATTAGTTTAATTATCTTGTAATTTGTTTTTATTTTGTGTAATTTAGTAGGGTTTTTTTGTAATTTAGGTAATTGTATTAAATTAAGTTAATTGTATTTAATTTAGCTAATTTATTTAATTGTAGTGTAAGGTTAGGTGTTAGTGTAAGACAAGTTAGGTTTTATTTTACAGGTAAATTTGTATTTATTTTAGCTAGGTAGTTATTAAATAGTTAATAACTATTTAGTAACTATTCTAGCTAGTTAAAATAAATACAAACTTACCTGTAAAATAAAAATAAAACCTAAGATAGATACAATGTAACTATTAGTTATATTGTAGCTAGCTTAGGGTTTATTTTACAGGTAAGTATTTAGTTTTAAATGGGAATTATTTAGTTATTAATAGTAGATTTTATTTAGATTTATTTTAATTATATTTAAGATAGTGGGTGTTAGGGTTAGACTTAGCTTTAGGGGTTAATAAATATAGTATAGTGGCGGCGACGTTGGGGGCGGCAGATTAAGGGTTAATAAATGTAGGTAGGTGGCGGCGATGTTAGGGACAGCAGATTAGGGGTTAATAATATTTAACTAGTGTTTGCGAGGCGGGAGTATGGCGGTTTAGGGGTTAATATGTTTATTATAGTGGCGGCGATGTCCGGAGCGGCAGATTAGGGGTTAATATTTTTATTTTAGTGTTTGCGATGCAGGAGGGCTTCGGTTTAGGGGATAATAGGTAGTTTATGGGTGTTAGTGTACTTTTTAGTACTTTAGTTATGACTTTTATGTTACGGCGTTGTAGCATAAAACTCATAACCACTGACTTTAGAACGTGTTACGAATCTTGCGGGATAGGCTGTACCGCTCACTTTTTGGTCTAAAAAAAAAAAGCTTGTTATACCGGTGCTATGGAAGTCCTATTGAAAAAAGAATTTACGAAAATTGCGTAAGTTAATTTGCGGAACAGCCAAAAAAGTGTGCGGTACAGCTGTACCTATAGCAGCGGTAGTAAAAAAAGCAGCGTTATGAGCCTTAACGCTTCTTTTTTACTCATAACACAAAACTCATAATCTAGCCGTAGGTTACACAAAATAAAAAACACTAAGTTACAAAAAAAACCCACTAATTTACACAACATTAAAAAAAAATTATCAAATATTTAAACTAATTACAACTAATCTAATAGCCCTATGAAAATAAAAAAGCCCCCCCCCCCAAAAAAAAAACCTAGCCTACAATAAACTACCAATAGCCCTTAAAAGGGCCTTTTGCAGGGCATTGCCCCAAAGAAATCAGCTCTTTTACCTGTATATAAAAATACAAATACCCGCCCCAACAGTAAAACCCACCACCCACACAACCAAACCCCCAAATAAAACCTATGTAAAAAACCTAAGCTCCCTATTGCCCTGAAAAGGGCATTTGGATGGGCATTGCCCTTAAAAGGGCATTTAGCCCTTTTTCAGCCCAAACCCCTAATCTAAAATTAAAACCCACCCAATAAATCCTTTAAAAAAACTAACATTAACCCCCAAAGATCCACTTACATTTTTCGAAGACCGGACAACCCCCCAACAGTAAAACCTACCACCCACACAACCAAACCCCCCAAATTTAAACCTATCTAAAAAGGGCATTTGGATGGGCATTGCCCTTAAAAGGGCATTTAGATCTTTTTCAGCCCAAACCCCTATTCTAAAATTAGAACCCACCCAATAAACCCTTAAAAAAACCTAACACTAACCCCCAAAGATCCACTTACAGTTTTCGAAGACCGGACATCCATCCTGAACGAAGCGGCAGAAGTCCTCAGCAAAGCCGGCAGAAGTCTTCATCCAAGCGGGCCGAAGTCTTTATCCAAGCCGGCAGAAGTCTTCATCAAGACGGCATCTTCTATCTTCATCCATCCGTGCACGGAACGGCTCCATCTTCAAGACATCCGGCGCGGAGCATCCTCTTCTTCCAACGTCTTCTGAACAATGAAGTTTGCCTTTAAATGACGTCATCCAAGATGGCGTCCCTTACATTCCAATTGGCTGATAGAATTCTATCAGCCAATAGGAATTGAGGTGGAAAAAATCCTATTGGCTGTTGCAATCAGCCAATAGGATTGAGCTTTCATCCTATTGGCTCATCCAATCAGCCAATAGGATTGAGCTTGCATTCTATTGGCTGATTGGATGAAAGCTCAATCCTATTGGCTGATTGCAACAGCCAATAGGATTTTTTCCACATCAATTCCTATTGGCTGATAGAATGTAAGGGACGCCATCTTGGATGATGTCATTTAAAGGAAAACTTAATTGTTCAGAAGACATCGGAAGAAGAGGATGCTCCGTGCCGGATGTCTTGAAGATGGAGCTGCTCCGTGCCAGATGGATGAATATAGAAGATGTGGCCTGGATGAAGACTTCTGCCGGCTTGGATGAAGACTTCAGCCTGCTTGGATGAAGACTTCTGCCAGCTTCGCTGAGGACTTCTGCCGCTTCGTTGAGGATGGATATCCGGTCTTCGAAAACTGTAAGTGGATCTTTGGGGGTTAGTGTTAGGTTTTTTTAAGGGTTTATTGGGTGGGTTCTAATTTTAGAATAGGGGTTTGGGCTGAAAAAGATCTAAATGCCCTTTTAAGGGCAATGCCCATCCAAATGCCCTTTTTAGATAGGTTTAAATTTGGGGGGTTTGGTTGTGTGGGTGGTAGGTTTTACTGTTGGGGGGTTGTTTGTACTTTTATTTACAGGTAAAAGAGCTGATTTCTTTGGGGCAATGCCCCACAAAAGGCCCTTTTAAGGGCCATTGGTAGTTTATTGTAGGCTAGTGGGGGGTTTCATTTGGGGGGGGGGCTTTTTTATTTTCATAGGGCTATTAGATTAGGTGTAATTAGTTTAAATATTTGATCATTTATTTTTTATTTTGTGTAACTTAGTGTTTTTTATTTTTTGTAACTTAGTTGTTATTTTTTTGTAACTTAGTCATTTTAATAGTAGATTTAAATAACTTGAGTAGGGTTAGGTTTTTAAATATGTAATATAGTTAATTTAATTGTTAGTTTAATGTAATTTTCGTATAACCGGGTAGGTTAATGAATAGTTTAATATAGTTTAATGTAATTTAATGTAATTTTAGTATAATAGTTAGGGTAGGTTAATTTGAAGTTTAATATAGTTTAATTTAATTCTAAAGGTAAGTTTAAATTTATTATAAGATAGGGATGAGGTAATTATAATGTAAAGTTAGCGGGTTGTTAGGTTTAGGGGTTAATAGGTTAATTTAGTTTATGGCGATGTGGGGGGCTGGCGGTTTAGGGGTTAATAGGTTTAGTAAGTGGTAGTGATGTAGGAGGCCAGGGGTTAATACATTTATTTAGTTCTGGAGGGGTCTGGGAGTGGTGGTATAGGGGTTAATATATTTATTTTGTTGCGGTGGGCTCCGGGAGCGGCAGGATAGGGGTTAATATATTTATTTAGGTTTCAGCGATGTCGGGGTAGGCAGATTAGGGGTGTTTAGACTCGGGGCTTATGTTAGGGTGTTAGGTTTTATTCTACCATATAAATCAATGGGATATCTGGCAACATCAAACATAAGCTTTCGCTGCTTTCAGACTCCCATTGATTCCTATGGCATCCGCGGCCTCAAGGGTGGCGGATTGAAAACCGGGCCGGAATAGTCGTGAGCGTACCTGTTAGAAGTTTGATAACTTGCAAAAGTTGTCAGATAGTGCCGAATTGGTATTCAGAACATCTGTAATGACGTAAGCATCGATCTGTGTCGGACTGAGACCGGCGGATCGTATGTTACATCACAAATTTCAACTTTTGCCGGTCTGTAGGCTTTGATAAATAGGGCGAATCAGGCTCGCCACAATTACGCTGCAGAATTCCAGCTTATTTGCGGTTGACGGCATGATAAATAGGCCTCTATACATGCAAATGGATTAATTTTCAGTTATAAGTACTGTTTTGCGCCTATACACCAATCTCCTAATCCATTTTTTGTAAAAATAGACTTTGTATCTTTGGTGGCCACTAAGAATACCTTGTCTGGTTACATAGGCAGCATCACAGATCTTATTAATAACTATTTCTGAAAGAATTTACACTATCCTCTAAGCGCTGTTATTTAATATTCTTTTTATATACAGATATATATATCTTATCTATTTATAAATAATAATTGAAATATTTGTGAAAAATTTACAGTAAATACATGGTATAACACTTTATTAAATATGAATATTGCATAAATATGTTTTTATATGTTTTCATTTACTTAAAGGGCCATGATACCCAAATGTTGAATCACTTGAAAGTGATGCAGCATAGCTATAAAAAGCTGACTAGAATCTGAACATCTCTATGTAAAAAATAAAGATATTTTACCTCAAAATGCCCTAAGTATTCACACCCCATTGCAAAGGACTTTAAGCAGCAAATCAGTATGTCTTTCCCGGGACAGGCAAGGGAATCAGCCTCATGCACACTCATGTTATTTCCCTATACAGTTTAAGGAAGCATACTATGAAATCTCATGAGAGTTAAGTGAAATCTCATGAGAACACAGTTAAAGGGATCTATTTATGATAGTGCGAACGGACATGATACGATGTCATGACATCTATAAATGCCGACAGCATATTTATCATTGCACCAGCAGTTTTTGTGAACTGCTAGTGCAATGCCGCCCCCTGCAGATTTGCAGGCAATCGGCTGCTTTCAGGGGATATCAATCACCCCGATCGTATTCGATTGGGTTGATTTCTGTCTACCGCCTCAGAGCAGGCGGAAAGGTTATGGAGCAGCTGTCTTTAGAAAAACAAAAGTTGCAAATGATTAACCCATAAAAAGTTTTAATATTATTTATATATATATATAGTGTGTGTCTCATAGCCCTGCAATGATCTATAAGAAAACTAATACATAAAACATATATTGTAGGTAAATGATTTTCTTTAATTTTTTAGCACATCTTTGTAACATTTTGTAAAAACCAGCAATGGTATGGTATGTAATGGGGGGGGTCGCAACATATATTCTCGCCTGTGTGGCCCAAAATCCTAGCATCGGCCCTGTCTCTGGCAGTGGTTTTTCTTATGCGAGGGATGAGAGCGAAGGCTTGGTCGGCCGATCGCAGTTGCCTGGTGGAGGAATTTAACTTGCATGCAAACGGTTGCAAAACCCCGATAACGCTGACACACAAACTATATCGCACCACTCATAATCTAAACTGTAAATTATAGTAACAGTGTACCTGCCTAGTAGACCCTCAAATGAGATTGTGTCTTCATGACTAGGTTTTTATAATGGAAACATCTCCATGCACGCTAAGTCCAAACATGGTCACAAAAAATATTCAAATTTACAAGATCAATAAAGTAGCACTGTCATTAATGTGTTTGTAGTGATGTCAGAAGTGACCCTGCAGCGGGTTTAGCACCAGAAGTTATTCAGGAACCATTAAAAGGGTTGTGAACCTACCAGTTGGTGTTGGTTATCATCTTTATGAAGTACCTGACATTCTTATTTTTGTTTTGCCCATCTAGGTTTGACCCTGATCTGTGGCCTGGACCTGATTGCCTACTTAACCCCCTGTTGTGTTGCTTATCTTAGACTGCTTACCTTGCTATTGATCTCTGGAACTGTTTAATGGACTATGAGTTTGATTGCTCCTTCAACTTTGATGCCTTGTTATTACTGATCTTGGTGTGTTTCCTGACTATGCCACTGTATTGGTTCATCAGTTCTAACTTTCTGCTTGTACTAAAGATTTTAACCTTACCATGTTCCTAACCTGCTACTCGTCTACTGGAGCACTGGTTCCAGATGTCAATGTATTAACCTATTTGTTTTATACTTTTTCAACTGTGAAATAGCAAGACTGGACCATGAGACGAATACTTCACAAGAATAATATAACCTTTTTTTAATTTTGCATGGTTGGTGAAAAAGACTCAACATGCCCTCAATATGTGCCTTATAACAGCTATTCTATGTCTATGAGGTTTCTGAGATGCCTTCTTTTTGTACAGATAGACTAGTTTACCCTTATAAATTAGACAGATCAGTAAATATATTTTGCAATTATAAACATTTATGTATCTTATTTTCAAACATGTTTCTTTAGTATATTTGCTAATAGCAGTTCTCATTTAATGTTTGAGATTTCATGTATTGGGCATATAACACAACTATAGATATTAATGGCAGGACCTATGATTCACGTTGAGTATAGCTTGAAACGCGTCAATGTTGTACTCCCATGTATGGCTTGCATGTTGACCTATGCTTTTAACAAGATGTTGAAATAAATATGATGGTTTAAACTATACCATACCCTGTAGAGCAAGGCTCTTTGTTGAAGCGATAATCAATAAATATGGAACATGATTTTGCTTTTACTATGAAGTCCCTCTGCAACCTTATGTCTATGTAGTTAGCCCAGTATGGAGGAAAGCTAATTTAAATCATACAACCTTTACTATATAAATTATATCTTGCAATGTTGGTGATGGGGGGTGGAACAAGGAGTTCCAAAGGCATGTGTGATTAAATGCCAAAAAAATACACACAGATGGTTTAGTATGAGAACATTTTTTATGACTTTTTATTGAATTTTATGTGAAACAGATGAAATTATTTGAAAACATAGGCAAGATCATCAATATCTCTGTCTTTTTTTTTTTTTAATTAAAGTGGTGCATGACCGCAACAGTTACTTTAAACTCATAATATGCGTGCTATTTTCATTGAGTGCAAAGAGCATAGAAATACCCCATATCATTTGCGCACTACAGTTTGTATGCCACCAGTAATCTAGCCCCAAATGAGAATAGCAACACTTAAAGGGATATAAAAGTCAACTTTTTGCTCAAGATCATTGCAGAGTTTAATAGTAATGCAAAAAAAATGTCAAATACCTTCTATTAGAGTTTCTTCCTGCTTTTGCCACATTCATCCAATGAAATACAGCCTAGTTCCAAACCTACTCATTAACATAGTCCAATCACGGTGGGAAACCTGGGTTCTAGATGCGTAAGCCCCTTCTGGTCACGAGAACATACCCACTCCTTTGCAGTTCATTTTGTCTTAGCCACACATGTGCGCATTCATCTAGGGATTTATTTTGCAACGTCACTTATATTGAGATCACATGCCCGGAGGACAGATCCTACTCTTTGATGCAACTTTCCTGAAAAATGGTGACACAGTGGACGCAAAATATTCTGTGCATGCGATTAGGTCAGTGATATCAATATTTTTAACAAAAGACACAACTATTTTTAGGGAATGGGCTTGATAATATCACTGAGAAAAATTAAAAAAAAAATTATAGTGTCGGAAGCTTTATTTTAGCACAAAAGTAAGTTGTATTTAATCAAAATAACCTTTTCTATCAACTGAAAAAAAATTGTGGTCATAGAGAAACATAGTTTTAAAACCCTTTAAAAATAAATGTTTGCAAACAGGTTTATGTAAATGTTTGTAATTTTAAAATATTAGCATGTCTGTTTTATTATGGTACAGTAGCCTCACTGGATTAGAATGAAAGGAGTCTCCAGGGACTGGTAGTAGCTGACCTGAGGTGTTATATAAAGAGCCTATAGCTCAGAATTTTTAATCTTCACTTTAGCCCAGCATGAGCAATCCATAAATATTCTATTGCCCCTTAGATGTAGCTTCTCTGACCCCCTCATGCCATGACATTGTGGTTCTCTTCTGTGTTTGTTCCTCTTACCAGTGTCCTGCAATCTGCTGTTTTTGGTGATTTTCTGGCTCCTGAACCTGGCAAGTTTTCTTACTATTCTTTTGGAAAACCTTAGTGTTTGTCATATGATTGGACTGATTCCTGGTATCCTGACCCCTGGCTTGCCTTGGACTTTGCTCTTGTCATTCGTATTGGATCCTGTATGGCAGTGTGGTACCTGAATTTGGCCTTACTGACCTCTCTTCAGCTTTTGTATCCTGTGTATCCAGTCCTGTGTCCATTATTAAACGCTACAGATTCCAGTACAATAAACTTGCATAGTTTGTGTTTATCATGCATAAGAAAGAAAGAACACTAAAGGGTGTGTTTCCTCTGTACCGTTTTGTGAAAATGACAATTATTTTCCAATCACCTTTACTACTGGGCTTCAAACCCCAAACCCCGCTCCACCGAGCATTACATTATTAAGGTCAGTCAGAAGCAACTTATTAAAAGCTTGAAAGAGTTCCTGTTGCTAGACCTGTAAAGTTACTTTTATGCTCTTAAACAGTATTAAAATAATACAGTAGGCAAGTAAGCCTCAATCCTGGAAGGCTCTTCTATAGACATGATAAAAAATAGTTATTTTGTATTTACCTATTCTGTTATTTTATTGACATCACTAAGTGATCCTAAATTTCCAACACAGTCCTGAACTGTTTATGATGATTTTGAAAGACAGGACTTATTTCCATGGTAATCTTGTTTAAATTGTTAAAACAATTGTGGTAATTGATATAAACAAGGGATTATTGTCAAAATAAAAAAATATTTTCTTTGATTGCTATTTAATCCCAACAGGCTTTCTTTGATTGCTATTTAAATCCCATCAGGTTTATATGTGGTTGTTACTAAGTATTTTATAATGATTATTATTATTGCCAACAATAAAATTATTTATCCGTAATGACTAGCAATTGGTGCAACCAAATTTTTCTATGACAATGAATTGTGTTGCATTTTTTATTTGTTTAACCCAATAAATTATTTTATAGCTGGGGTTTTGTGTCTATTTATTTTTATACCAATTTAATTTACTTAAATTGTTAATGAGCAGGTTGTATCAACTTCTTTATTGTACAAGTTCATTATTGAGAAAAACAAGTAATTTTCTTTTCGAAACTGTTTTCAAGAAACAAATAAAGATAATAGGAATCATTTGGAAATGCAGATCATGTACGGGTACTATAGCATCATTGTATACTAGAGATGTGTAACTTTAGTGCAGATTCTGAGAGCCGAAGAGCTAAGCCTCCTGTTAGCATGGTCCGGGCTTTGGCAAGAAGGAGGATTGGGTTGGCACTATCATCAGAGGGCATTAGGATAAGTATTGTAGCTACAGTGAACTTTTCACCTGTAACTTTGAAACATTTACATTTGTTTAACAAATAAACTAATGTAAATGTTTGACAAAAATATGATTTTCGTTTTGTTTTAAACTAAGCAAAACCGAATACTGGGTGAAACAAATTTCCTCGAATATTCGGAATGAAAATTTCATCCGAATTTACATTTTCTTCACTGTACATCTCTTTTGCATACGACTTTCATTAATGCAAGGACGGAGAAAATATTACATATTATTTATAAATTCAAATACTTCCATAAAAGGTCAATAAAAACTCAAAGAAAGTTCTATAGCCAGAATATATGATAAAGTATGTGTCTGTGAGTATACATCTCTACAGTAATTCAACCAGTTCCTTGTAAAAAAATAAAAGGGCATACATTGTTGATAAACAATTATATTGCATTCCAGTCCATTAAAAGAAGTTTTTTTGAACATTATATTTAAATAAATGTAGTTCATATTAAATGATAGTATTTAATAACATGTTGAAATTGTTTGTTTGTTTTACTAAAACAAATGTGAAGTAAAAACTGTGTGTTTTCTATTGAGGCTCACTGAGCGACAGGCACTTCCTGTTAAAGTTCACAGGCTAATAAGAACTTCCTGCTAATGCTCATTGGCTGATATGATTTCATGATTCAGATAGAGCATACGGTTGTAACAGACCTTTATATTTACTTCTCTTATTAAATGTAAATGTATTTCTTGGCATCGTTCATCAAAAATGAAACCTATTTAGGCTCAGGAGCAGAAATGCATTACTAGGAGCTAGCTGGTGATTGGTGGCTACTCACATATGCCTATTGTCAGCTCACCATATGTGCTAGGTTACAGTAGTTCATTGCTGTTCTGGAGCTGAACTTAACTATCGGCTAGATTACGAGTCTAGCGTTATGAGCAAAAAAGCAGCGTTAAGCGTCATAACGCTGCTTTTTTACTCCCTCTGGTATTACGAGTCTTGAAGATTTAGGGGCACGGCATACTTTTTTGGCCTTACCGCAAATCAACTTATGCAAATTGCGTATAGTCTTTTTCTATGGGACTTCCTGGGAGGCCAAAAAATGAGCGGTACACCCTACCCTGTCAAGATTCGTACCGCATTTGAAAGTCAGTAGTTATGAGTTTTATGCTACAACGCTGTAGCATAAAACTCATAACTAAAGTGCTAAAAAGCACACTAACACCCATAAACTACCTATTAACCCCTAAACCAAGGTCCTCCCGCATCGCAAACACTAAAATTAAATTATTAACCCCTAATCTGCTGCTCCAGACATTGTCGCCACTAGAATAAACATATTAACCCCTAAACCGCCGCACTCCCGCCTCTCAAACATTAGTTAAATATTATTAACTCCTAATCTGCTGTCCCTAACATCGCCGCCACCTACCTACATTTATTAACCCCTAATCTGCTGCCCCCAACGTTGCCGCCACTATATTAAATGTATTAACCCCTAAATCTAAGTCTAACACCCCCTAACTTAAATATAATTATAATAAATCTAAATAAAAATTACTATCATTACCTAAATAATTAAAACTAAATACTTACCTGTAAAATAAACCCTAAGCTAAGCTAGCTACATTATAACTAATAGTTACATTGTATCTAGCTTAGGGTTTATTTTTATTTTACAGGCAAGTTTGTATTTATTTTAACTAGGTAGAATAGTTACTAAATAGTTATTAACTATTTAATAACTACCTAGCTAAAATAAATAGAAATTTACCTGTAAAATAAAACCTAACCTAAGTTACACTAACACCTAACACTACACTACAATTAAATAAATTACCTAAATTAAATACAATTAACTAAATTAATTTAAATTAGCTAAATTACAAAAAAACACTAAATTACAGAAAATAAAAAACAAATTACAAGATCTTTAAACTAATTACACCTAATCTAATAGCCCTATAAAAAAAGCCCACCCAAAAAAAAAACCTAGCCTAAACTAAACTACCAATAGCCCTTAAAAGGGCCTTTTGCGGGGCATTGCCAGAAAAAAATCAGCTCTTTTACCTGTAAAAAAAAATACAAAATAGGTATTTAGTTTTAAATAGGAATAATTTATTTAATGATAGGAATATTTATTTAGATTTATTTAAATTATATTAAGTTAGTGGGTGTTAGGGTTAGGGTTAGACTTAAGTTTAGGGGTTAATAAATTTAATATAGTGGCGGCGGTGTGGGGGGGCAGATTAGGGGTTAATAAATATAATGTAGGTGGTGGCGGTGTAGGGGGCGGCAGATTAGAGGTTAATAAGCTAATGTAGGTGGCGGTGGGCTCCGTGAGCGGCGGTTTAGGGGTTAAACACTTTATTTAGCTGCGGCGGGGTCCATGAGCGGATGTTTAGGGGTTAATACATTTATTAGAGTTGCGGTGGGCTTCGGGAGCGGCGGCATAGGGAGTAAACAGTATAGTATAGTGTGGGTGTTTAGTGACAGGGTACCAATAAAGCTGGGCGGTGACGTTGGGGGCGGCAAATTAGGGGTTTATACATGTAGGTAGGTGGCGACGATTGTTAGGGGCGGCAGATTAATGGTTAATAATATTTAACTAGGGTTTGCGATGCGGGAGTACGGCAGTTTAGGGGTTAATATGTTTATTATAGTGGCGGTGACGTTGGGGTCGGCAGATTAGAGGTTAATAACATTATGTAGGTGTCGGCGATGTTGTGGGCAGCCGATTAGGGGTTAATAAATATAACGTAGGTGTCGGCGATGTTGGGGGCAGCAGATTAGGGGTTAATAAGTATAATGTAGGTGGTGGCGATGTCGGGTGCGACAGATTAGGGGTTAATAAGTGTAAGCTTAGGGGTGTTTAGACTCGGGGGTTCATGTTAGGGTGTTAGGTGTAAACAGGTGTGTTTCCCCATAGGAATCAATGGGGCTGCATTACTGAGCTTTTTTGCAGGTGTTAGACTTTTTCTCAGCCAGCTCTCCCCATTGATGTCTATGGGGAAATCGTGCACGAGCACGTACAACCAGCTCACCGCTGACTTAAGCAGCGCTGGTATTGGAGTGTGGTATGGAGCACAATTTTGCTCTACACTCACTTCTTTCATTTTAACGCCGGGTTTCTGAAAACCTGTAATACCAGCACTGTAGGTAAGTGAGTGGTGACAATTACGTGCAAGTTAACACCGCACCCCTCATACCGCAAAACTCACAATCTGGCCGACTGTGTTTAAATCCTTTGCAAAGGTTAAATCCATAGTTATATGTAAACAATAGTGCAATAAAAAAATAGTATAACACATAAGTACATTTTTTGTTGCGCTTTAATGTCCCTTTTAGAAAGAAACCTTCATTATGAGGTTGATTTCAATCCAGTTGATGGAGCTTTTTGACTGTTTTTGGTTTCTAAAAAGTTCTTTTCAGCATAGGAATGACTGAAAATTATAGACTAAGGGGTCAATTTATTATATGCCGGGCGGACATGATTCGCTGTAGCGAATCATGTCCGCCCAACATTGTTAAATGCTGACAGCGTATGTTGTCGGCATTTAACATTGCACAAACATTTCATTAAAGAATCATTAAAAAATTGGGTTTAGTATCCCTTTATGGACAGAATAGTAGGAGTTTAAGATGAACTTGTAATGAAGACAGTCAACTGAGCGTCAGGGTTTTCTCCAGTGTTGCTCAGCAGTGTGGGAACATCTGCGTAGGTAGCATGTCAGAGGACTGTGTCAGGGCTGAGGATGAGTATGTGAGGTTTGAGTTATGGTAGGAGGTGCCAAATTATAAAAGACTGGTGTGAGAGTGGAATTATAGGGACAGATAGATTGATAAGGGCAGGAAAAGGAGGAGATGGAAGAGAGCAGAGGTTTGAGAGAGTTTGATTTAGTGACTTTATGCTTCTGTGGAGTTTGGTGTGAGGGTTAGAAGGAAGCAGAGCAGTAGGAGTGCTGTGATGTTACAAGTAGTGATGTCGCGAATAGTTCCCGGTGAACATAGCATGTTCGCCGCGGACGGCGAACATATGCGATGTTCGGTCCGCCCCCTATTCCTCATCATTGAGTAAACTTTGACCCTGTACCTCACAGTCAGAAGACACATTCCAGCCAATCAGCAGACACTCCCTCCCAGACCCTCCCACCTCCTGGACAGCATCCATTTTAGATTCATTTGGAAGCTGCATTCTTAGTGAGAGGAGGGACAGTGTAGCAGCTGCTGATTTAATAGGGAAATCGATAGCTAGGCTAGTGTATTCAGTGTCCACTACAGTCCTGAAGGACTCATCTGATCTCTGCTGTAAGGACAGCACCACAAAAAGCCCTTTTTAGGGCTAGAACATCAGTCTGCTTTTTTTTTTCCCTGTGTAATCTAATTGCAGTTGCCTGCCTGCCAGAGTGTGTGCCAGACTCACAGCGTATACTGTGCCCACTTGCTCAGTGCCACCACTCATATCTGGTGTAACAGTAGTGCACATTTAACAAAAAAAAACACTTTTTTGACTGTGAAATAATAGCAGACAGCTGCCAGTACCCAAGATGGCCGCCAATAAGGCAGATGGGGAGGGTTAGAAAGCTGTTTTGTGGGGATCAGGGAGATTGGGGGCTAAGGGGGGATGCTACACCACAGCATATGTAAATATGCTAAAAAAAAATTAAAAAAAAATAAACCTTTTATTTTAGTACTGGCCGACTTTCTGCCAGTACTTAGGATGGCTGGGACAATTGTGGGGTGGGGGAGGGAAGGGAGCTGTTTGGGAGGGATCAGGCGGTCTGATGTGTCAGGTGGGAGGCTGATCTCTACACTAAAGCTAAAATTAACCCTGCAAGCTCCCTACAAACTACCTAATTAACCCCTTCACTGCTAGCCATAATACACGTGTGGTGCGCAGTGGCATTTAGCAGCCTTCTAATTACCAAAAAGCAACGCCAAAGCCATATAAGTCTGCTATTTCTGAACAAAGGGGATCCCAGAGAAGCATTTACAACCATTTATGCCATAATTGCATAAGTTGTTTGTAAATAATTTCAGTGAGAAACCTAAAGTTTGTGAAAAAGTGAAAAATGTTTGTTTTATTTGATCGCATTTGGCGGTGAAATGGTGGCATGAAATATACCAAAATGGGCCTAGATCAATACTTTGGGTTGTCTACTACACTACACTTAAGCTAAAATTAACTCTACAAGCTGCCTACATGCTCCCTAATTAACCCCTTCACTGCTGGGCATAAAACACGTGTGGTGCGCAGCGGCATTTGGCAGCCTTCTAATTACTAAAAAGCAACGCCAAAGCCATATAAGTCTGCTATAATGGCATGTCTGGCACACAGTGTTGGGGCAAGCGTCCATCTGACCACTGATACCTGGTCTGCAAAGCATGGTCAGGGCAGGTATATCACCTACACTGCGCACTGTGAAGCGGGCGTAACCCTTACACTACCTGATCGATACAACATCATACCTGATGTTTTAAAGCACGTTATTCCAAACAATTTAGGAATGTTAGGTGATTTATGCCCTTTTTGGATTAAAACCAGACTCTGCATTAACTATGTAATTTTCCATGGGAGTTTTGCCATGGATCCCCATCCGGCATGCCATAGTCCAGGTGTTAGTCCCCTTGAAACAACTTTTCCATCACTATTGTGGCCAGAAAGAGTCCCTGTGGGTTTTAAAATTCGCCTGCCTATTGAAGTCTATGGCAGATCGCCCGGTTCGCCCGTTCGCGAACATTTGCGGAAGTTCGCGTTCGCCGTTCGCGAACCCAAATTTTTAGGTTTGCGACATCACTAGTTACAAGTAAGGAGATGATTGTCACAAAGACGAAAAGGAGAATTTGTGAAGTTTGAGAGAGTACAACAATAGCTGAAATCAGATCAAGGGAGCACCCATCTTTGTGAGTGGGAGAGTCGGACAATTGTGACAGGCCGTAAGAGGAAGTGAGCTGGGGAAGTTTTCTGCAGCAACAGAAGGGTTGAAATCCTCAAGAATGAGAGCAGGGATGTGGAGGAGAGGAAATAAGGTAGCCAAGCTGCAAAATGATCAAGAAATAGAGTTGAGGAGGCAGGGGCCAATATATAATAACAACACGTAGAGAAAGTGGGGAGAGAATAAGCGAATCATGGGGATTTCAAAGAAAGAAAATATATTTGTTGAAAGGTGCAATGAGAGGAAAGTAAAATACCTACACCACCTCTTTGCCTGTTTCCAGGCTTCAGTGTGTAGTTGAAGTGGAACCCCCCATGTAACAGTGCAGCAGGAGAGGCTGTTCCTGAAGGAGAGAGACAGGTTTCTATGAGAACCAGAAGGTTGAGGGAATGGGTGGTGAAGAGGTTGTGGATAGAAGTGAACGTGTTGCATACAGAGGGCTCCATGTACAAAGCAGCGAAAGCTGCTCTGGAGCCCTTGCGGGGCAGATTCTCATATGCAAGCCTGCTTCCCACAATGTAAGAAGCAGCGGTCATTATACCGCTGCTTCTTACACCCTACGCCACCTCGGAGGTGGCGAGGGAAAATCACAGAGAGCTTGCTCACTCTCTGTGATTGACAGCCCCTCCAGTTGCGTGATTGGGCGGACATTACACACTCCGATGAGTGTGTAATGATACATACGGGCAAGCGGATCAACAGATCTGCTGCCAGTGTGTAGTGAAGGTGGGCGGACAGCTTTGCGAGTTGAGAAGCTGTCCACCCTCCACTTAGTACATGGAGCCCAGAGGGAGAGTTCCAGAGTGCACAAGCAAAGGAGGTGTTGGCTTTAGATAGAAAAGGAACAACTTTATCATTTACTTCAATTCTTACATTTTCTATGTTCTATTTGTATCTTGGGACATAACCTCAGCAGCATGCGCAAGTCTGGGGCATTAGTAAATTGGATTCCTTTTTTAAAAGTGTATGCGATGTCTGAATCACACACAAAAAAAATGTTTGGGTTTCATATCCCTTTAATCTTAGATTTATCCATCATGATTGAGGTTAACAATCACAAATGATTTATGTTTTAGATTGAAGAGTTTTTATTAGAGGTTCCCAAATTTCATACAGTTTTATACTCTGCAACTATTTAAGTTTTGTCAACCTTGCAGTAATAAAATTTCTTGGAGAACTTTCTCTGAAAAAAATGCAGACTTTACATAAACACAACTATATCTACCAGACTTTACTTTGGGCTTCGGTGTAACAATAGAAGACAAATCATTTCAACCCAATGATTTATAGAGTAACTTTTTCATCCCTGACAAAGAAATCTGATTGTTGTGACAGAACTAATGAATGTTTTCTACTTCCTAATAAATATTGCTGTATTCCTTCCAGACCCAAGTTTGTCCTAGCTGTCAAGCAACAAGCACAGCAGATGAATGTGAACACATGGTCCATGTGTATATTATACAATTAGATGCAGCTTGCAATTACAGTGGCTCATGTGTGAAACTCTCATTATCTTTCCAAAATACCATGTGTTAACCTGCTTACAAGACTTCAGCAAGCAATTTATCACTGAAGAACTACAGTTCATTTAAAAACTGTCAAACTGTTTTCTGCTGTAGTAATACTTTGTAATATTTTTCATAAGCACTTTATTTCTTTTTAAGTTGTTGTAAATATTTTCACCCTGTCTAAATATGGCTTCCCTGTTGCAGATTTTTGTAAATGTTATAGTTTTTTCTGGCAAGAAGAGAGGCAAGCACTCCTACAATGCACAGTTGGTAATCTTGGCACAATAATATAGAGATATAATTCAGTGTCTCTTAATCTGCTTAATGGTTAATCTGCTTTGCCTGTTTAAGTATTAATTAGTGAATTTAGGTTCCGCTTTAGTTGATTTTAATAATTTTAATATGGAAATTATTAAAGAGAACAAACAGTTCATGACACTTGATCCTTCATTTTAAAGAGTCTTTTTCTAAACGTTAGAGAAAAGAATGCATAAATAAGAGCAATGGTAAACTTATCAAGAAATGTTTTCTTTGTATACAGGTGTACAGTGGTTTATAAATGTTATGGTTTATAAAAGTTACACTTAAATATCATCCACAAATATTAACACTTTTATATGTGAGTATACACTTACACATCCCACAAACACGTAGTATATATGTCCTAACAGTTACAATGTTTTGTTGTTACATACAACACATACAAGTGAAAAACTGATATAAGCACCTACCAGAATGACACAAAAAAAAATCAAAACTATGAATAACTAATACTAAGGCAGTGGGAGCTCCTCCATAGGATCACAGCCGCACATGAACACCCTAAGCCCCCCAGAGCCCCCAAAAGAATAAGAAATACAAAAATTAAAAAAAAAAATTAAAAATTAAATAAATAAATCATATTGTCTTAATAAATCTAATTATATAATTTTTCATTTTGGCTTAATAAATCTAATTATATAAATTTTAATACAGGCTCCACTGCAGTTTGTAAAAAAAAAATTGCCATGTTGGGGCGCAGAGTCTAGCCACGCTGGAAGATGGCTGCTAGTTAGAAGGGCTCCCATCTCCTATATCGGCTATTAGCACATATTGATGGCATGAAGACCCTAATTCCCTGTCCCTAGCTACCCGCATAATAAAAGATTCACCCTGCCTTGATTCTGTAAGGGTTTTTTCCCTGTTTTGTTTGCCATGTGCTGCTGGCAGCCATTTTACTCACCTCTCTTGCTGACTATGGTAAATTGTGGGGGATGCTGCTCATTTCCTGCACTTCCTTTTATGGCCAGACTGGTGTGCATCATCTGTGTGAGACAGGATGCAGTCTCAGAATTGTGATGTCATCACTTATTATTTAAAGGGCCTCTGTTAAGTATGCTTTGCCTTTGTGTTGTCTCAGACCTGTTTGTGAGAGTTCCTGTGTATTACCTGGCTGTCTGACGTGCTTCCTGGCTCCTGATCCCTGGCTTGTTCCTGACTCTGCTGTTTTCCTTGATCCTGATTCTGGCTCGTCTGACTATTCGCTTTGGCTCTTGACTCGGCTCATATGTATGTATGTATTGGGTACTTGTAAAGCGCGGCTAATCACCCGTAAGGGTCTCAAGGCGCTGCTCATTTTATCGACCTTGGAACGATGAAAGGCTGAGTGGACCTTGCCAGGGATCGAACCTGCAACCCTTGGGTTGCTACAGAGCTCAGCCACAGTGCATGCTGAGCTATCTGTCCGGCTCATCTGGCTACCAGCTCTGGTTTTGACTCCTGGCTTGTTATTTGACTTGTGGACTTTTTATTATTTTTTGTTATTAATAAAGGTGTGATTATTTTTGCACTTCTCGTCTCAGTCTGATTCCTGGTACCCTGACAGATTCAGAGCATGCCCGGGGCTTAAATGCACCTTTAACAGTACTGATCGAACTGAGGCTCAGCAAAGCATCGGCAGAGAAGCCTACAAGAAGTCAGCAGTGATCCATCTATTCACAAGCTCTACTAAGACCTCAACATCCGTAACGGACCAAATCAACTGCGCCACATTGTTAGCACAGCTGGATGCCATAGGGAGGTAGCTCGTTCTGTGCTCTCACGCTTGCCATAGATTCAGTAGCAGGCCACTTTCTCAATTTTTAACCCAGGGACGGTCCTCCTACATAGAGCTCCATATAAGCAATAGCTAAGGGAGCGCTCAAAAGAGGAGCAAATTGGGCAAGTATCCCCGCTCTTACCTCCTACAAACACCCACTAGAGTGAGAACTTGATATTTAAAAATAAACTAGCAGCAAGTTGCATGTGTATAACTACCTCTGGCAGAGACTCTCCCTATAATTTAGTCACTATATTTACTTAAATAATTTAAGTATTAAGTCTTCTCTAAAAGGGACTCAAGAACAGTCTGGGACAATAATCCTTATTCCTGAATATTGCAGCTATATCATAGAGGTGTACCAGTCAGGTCACAGCTATAGACACCCTCAACACTGTTGCTAAACATCCACCCACTGTTCACGGGTAAACACAGACCCCTACATACACAGAGAAAACAACAGATTTGCAGGCAAACATGTCAGCTCAAGCACAGCAAGGGGATCCTGACCATAGCTCATTTGTCACTAAGAAAGATATTACACATTTATCATCCAAGGATGATATTAAAGTAGTGCTGCATGAAATGAGAACCCTGTTCAGAGACCTTCAAAAAGACCTTGGGGCCATAGATAAAAGAGTTATTTCCTTAGAGGCAAGCCACGGCGCTCTACAGAAAGAGATTCAGTCCAATTCTTCCAACATTCAAGAGCAAGACAGTAAGATACACATACTCTTTGAAAAACTGGAGGATTTGGAAAATAGATGTCGTCGAAACAATCTAAGGATAAGGGATGTCTCTGAATCTATCTCCCCAACAGTGATGGAGGGATACCATCAGGCTCTCTTTAGAGTAATAAAAGACAGCCCCTCAGCAGAAGATATTCAGATAGAAAGAGCCCATAGAGCCATAAGACCAAAGCCTCCTCCTAAAGCCCCTCCGAGAGACATTATAGTCAAGTTCCTCAGATATAAAGATAAGGAGGACCTGCTCCGCTGTGCCAGAGAGAAGCACCCTATACTACACGCAGGTAAGGAAATTCAATTGTTCATGGATCTATCCCCAATCACTTTGCAAAAAAGAAGGAACCTATCCTACTTCACTACTACCCTGAAAAAACATAAGGTCCATTATAGTTGGGGCTTCCCAGGCTCTTTGATAGCCACATTTAATAATATAATGGCCATCTTCAGGCCAGGAACAGACCCTAATCTCTTCTACAAAAGAGCACACACCATTGCGAAAGAGAAGGTTACAGTCAACAGACGTGCAATCCATTTCTTCAGGAATGACAATGAACTAACCTCTTAAGGAGGCCTTTTTAACAGGTCCCCTAAGTTCTCATAAAAGGGGAATCTAACCCCTCAGCAAATGTATCCTTTTATATCTTTTATAATTGCAAACGTTCAGGTTTTGTGTCATTTTGTCTGTTCAATAGTTATCCTTGTTATATGTTATAGTGCTGGTCATTTCAGGAGAACCACCTTTGCTGGAGAGGGGTGCAGATGTCCCATCCAATGTTAGACCATTCTCTATAGATATAAGCACCTGCCTTGGTCGACCAGGACTCCTACAAGTTTAATGCCTAGTTTTTTGTTTTGTTTTGTTTTTTATAACCACTAATACTGATTGTGACGAACCAAGGTTATCCAACCCTGCGCCAGTCACTTATTTGACACAGAAAGGGTTATCAGACCCCTTCTACTCTCACTAATATGTCACAATCTAGCCACACCAGACCAGCTTGTGATTTAGTTCAGTGGGTGCAAGGGTTAACAACACTCTCTAGACTTAAAAGAAATGCGCAAACTCCAGTTTAATGCCACCCACACTAAACTAACAATGCTGCCACCACTTATGATTTATTAAAGGGAAAATCCTAAGGAAATACCCAGCCTTGTACATTAACTTTCTGAGTACAATTTAGCAGAAATTAACCTAAATTATACAGTTCTAATATTCCAGTCTCTTTCAGTAATGTGGTTCAATTATTAGACAAAGGCCAAACTTAATAAAATAATTATTTATTATGCCAAAAACATTATGCACAATGCATTATTAATAAAAAGTTGTTACAAATAAAATTACATATTAGCAAACAGTTTTTCAAAATAAAAAGAAGAAAATTAGAAACCTTACACTGTACTAGTCTTTGGAATCTGTTACCAGAGAGATAGCATGAAGCAATGGGTCCTTACGCTGTGTTGTCACAGCCTCCCTTGTAAGAATGACATGTCATAGCTGTAAAATAAGATTCATATACCTATTTTCCATAGATCATGTTGCCTGACCACACCCTCCTTGGCGGGCTAAGAAACCCCCCTGTCTTTATGACCTTCAATAAACTAAGGCCTAGATTTGGAGTTTTGCGTTAGAAGGGGTGCGTTAGCTACGCATGCTTTTTTTTGGCCGCGCCTTTTAAATACCGCTGGTATTTAGAGTTCACAGAATGGTTGGGTTTTCAGTGCGTTAGGCTCCAAAAAGGGAGCATAGAGCATAATTTACCGCCACTGCAACTCTCAATACCAGCGGTGCTTCCGGACACGGCCAGCTTCAAAAACGTGCTCGTGCACGATTCCCCCATAGGAAACAATGGGGCAGTTTGAGCTGAAAAAAACCTAACACCTGCAGAAAAGCAGCGTTAAGCTCCTAACGCAGCCCCATTGTTTCCTATGGGGAAACACTTCCTAAGTCTGCACCTAACACCCTAACATGTACCCCGAGTCTAAACACCCCTAACCTTACACTGACCCCTGCATATTATTATTAACCCCTAATCTGCCGCTCCGTACACCGCCGCAACCTACGTTATCCCTATGTACACCTAATCTGCTGCCCCTAACACCGCCGACCTCTATATTATATTTATTAACCCCTAATCTTCCCCACTAAACTTCGCCGCTACCTACCTACAATTATTAACCCCTAATCTGCCGACCGGACCTCGCCGCTACTATAATAAAGTTATTAACCCCTAATCCGCCTCTTTCCCGCCTCAATAACCCTATAATAAATAGTATTAACCCCTAATCTGCCCTCCCTAACATCGCCGACACCTAACTTCAAGTATTAACTCCTAATCTGCCGACCGGACCTCACCGCTACTCTAATAAATTTTTTAACCCCTAAAGCTAAGTCTAACCCTAACCCTAACACCCCCTTAAGTTAAATATAATTTAAATCTAACGAAATAAATTAACTCTTATTAAATAAATTATTCCTATTTAAAGCTAAATACTTACCTGTAAAATAAACCCTAATATATCTACAATATAAATTATAATTATATTGTAGCTATTGTAGGATTTATATTTATTTTACAGGCAACTTTGTATTTAAAAGTCAGACAAGGAACCCAGAGGGGAACCTAGAGCGGGGTGCGCTGGGTGAATACAAAAAGTGATAACTATAAACAAACCAAATGGCTTCCGTGAAATATGGCAGAAAGTCAATATCAGTATAAGACAAAAGATGTCGGCGGCAAGGCTCCTCTAGTCTTCGGCGTGAAGATTTCTGAAAATTAAGAGTGAGAAAGAGGGCGCCACATAGCGTGATACTGTTGATACAGGTTCAGACGGCAAAGAAATCAAAAAGGCTTACCGAACAGCTCTGCACCGTTCTGTGACCGGTGCTATCAGGCAGACTAACACTCTCAGTGGTTAGCACACTGGGTGGCCTCGGACAAGATGCAGACAGGTAGATCTCAGGTTGTTCGATTAACACGCTGGGTGGCCTTGGATATGGTGCAAACAGGTGGATCTCAGCATTGCTTGATTAAAGCAAATCAGCGTCTCTGCACCATGTGCACTGCAACCTCCAGTGGGTATTAGACAAAGGTACCTCTCCAGGTAAGGTAAATAATCGTAAGAGACAACTTCCGTGTAATAAAGTTAAAATCTTTAATCAATCCAGGTTTTTGCTACGCGTTTCTAGACCAATGGTCTTTTCCTCAGGCATAAAAACAAGGGATAAATTTACTAGTACATTGTAACCTTATATACAGGTGATTAAAAACGGAAGTTGTCATAGTTTTAAAAAGAAACCAATCAAGGCCAAACAAATTCTGTGAATCTTATCAACATTGATTGTAAAATCTGTAGATTGGTAGTTAGTGTCGGTGTATGTCACCATATTGTTACAAAATGTTTCTACACTGTTTCATATATCTGTTACTAATTTTTGATATTGAATACAGAGTGTTTGTAAAAAAGAGTATGAAATAAATGCCTACAGTTGTTTCTCGAGATTGTGTGTGTATGTGAGTTGGTGTGTATAAATAAATAAAGCATATTCGAATTTCGAATAATTCAAAAAAATGTGTGGTATTATTTGAAACTATTAAGAAAAAAGTGAGATGTGATAGAAAGGAATGTGATCTAGTTGTAAGCGTGGATACAGTGGTTACCAAAATTGGGTTTCGAAAATTGATCCTGTAATGCTCTGACCAATGTAAAATTGGTTTTGTTGCTCTTGTGTTATTTGTCTCAGCAAAGTATTTGATTTTACTAAGATCAGTAACTGTGAGCTTTTTAGTCGTAGGAACAGTTATATAAATAACACTGAATATAAAGAAAGCAAGTGCACATTAATACAGAGACTTTCTAATAAGCAGTGATACGTTGCAGATTGAGATCTCTGCAGACTGGTATGAAAACGTAAATTAGCTTTAGTGCAGCATATCCATTATAGCGATGATAGAGGTTTCAGCAAGTTTGGCAATCAATCTTCACACACTCACACCGGGATAAAATATATACAGTAGTTATACATTCATCCATTAGTAAAGCACAAATAATATTTGGTGATTCAGTCACAAGTATCAAAGTAGAGAACTGGAATGCTTTAGAGGATATCGTAAATGTGCTTACCGACTTTAGACCAAAATGAGCAGTATGATACCTTAGTCAGAAGTTCGGGTTTGGGGAGAAGTTCAACCGTCAGCGTGTGGAGGAAAGTGAAGCCGGTGAGAGTGTGACTCACTTCCGGTTGCGGTAAGGAGGTCTGAAGGAAACCGCTACAGAATGTACTGAATAGAAGCTGCAGTTACCGGTACAGGATACGATCCTTTGGAGACTGTGATAAAGTTGATTTGTTCTTGCACAAGTAGTTGATGAAAGTAAAGGTAGTTGTCGCTGGTTCAAAAATCAGAGGTGAAATACTACCAAGGACCTGGAAATAAAACTATGAAATAGAGCTGACTCTACACAGAGCTAACTGAGCGTAGGACAACAATTAACAGGCAAGGTGCATATGGTACTGATAGGTTAAATAGGGTTTGGTTAATAGTAGGAGGGATCTGTCTTAAAGGTATATTACATCTCCCCCCCGTTAAAGAATCACCCCCGGTGATTCAGGATGAGGTTTAGAGGGGTAACGCAGATGGAAACGTCTAAGAAGTCTTGGAGCAGTAATCTCTGAGTGAAGCTGCCAAGAATTCTCCTCTGGTCCATAACCCTTCCATTTGATGAGATATTCCAACCTCTTTCTCCTAATACGAGAGTCTAAAATACTTTCGACCTCGAAGTCCTCCTGACTGTTCGAGAGTAAGGGAGGAGGATCTACCAAATGCAATCTGTTTCTGTCCGATGTGTAAGGTTTTAATAAAGAGACATGAAATGTGTTATGAATCTTGTAATGTCTTGGTAATTTGAGTCGTACTGCATTGGGATTGATGATTTTGTCTATCAGGAATGGTCCTATAAACTGATTTGCTAATTTTTTACTAGGTATCTGTAACCTCAAATATTTAGTGGATAAGAGTACTTGATCACCCAACTTATAAACTGGTGAGGGTCGATGTCTCTGATCATAATAATGTTTTTGTCGGTCTTTAGCTTGAACGAGGTGTGTCTTTATTTGTTCTAAGCGATCTTGTAATGTAGTGATATATGTTGTAGCACCTGGGGAGTTGACTGGAGTGTTTGATAGAGTGATTGATGTGGGGTGAAAACCATATGTGGCAAAAAATGGAGTCATCTTTGTTGAGGAGGATACAGAATTGTTGTATGAGAATTCTGCCATGGGTAGGTATGTTACCCAATCATCATGTAAATGTGTAATATAACACCTGAGGTACTGTTCTAAGGTTTGATTCAATCGTTCAGTTAAACCATTGGTCTGAGGGTGGAATGCTGTAGAATAACGTGTATCAATCTTTAGTAATTTACAGAGTGATCTCCAGAAAGCGGAGGTGAACTGAGTACCCCTGTCAGTTATAATGGTTGATGGCAAACCATGTAACCGGACTATAGCTCTGATGAAGGCTTTTGCTGTTATGTAAGCAGTGGGAAGAGCCTTCAGTGGTGTGAAATGAGCAAGTTTGGTTAATTGGTCTACTACAACGAATATCGTATTGTAATGTTGTGACTCTGGTAATTCAACAATAAAGTCCATGGATATGGTACTCCATGGTCTATCAGGTATTGGTAGCGATGTTAAGTAACCAATAGGTTTCCTGTGTTCAATCTTGTTTCTGGCACAGACATCACAACCAATGATATACTCAGTTATAGTCTTTTCCATTTGAGGCCACCAAAAATTTTGTTTAGTTAACTCAATAGTCTTTTGAATTCCTGTATGTCCAGATAACAAATTGTCATGAGTGTTGTTTAATATAATCTGTCGTTGAGACTCAGGGATGAATAACCTTCCCTTGTTGTAGAATAATCCTGTTGTAGGATCCTTGACACACTCTGGGGGTATGTGTATCTCAGTTTGTAGAGCGGTTAGAATCTCAGTCTCTAAATTAGTAAGAGTACCCAGAATCTTTTCTTCTGGTATAATTGATGTTGTGATACTTAATGGTTGGTTGGAATCAAATTGTCTTGATAAAGCGTCAGCTTTTACATTTGCTATACCTGGCCGGTATGTAATCAGAAAATTAAAGCGATCCAAGAAAAGTGTCCACCGTACTTGACGGGAAGAAAGAGTCTTATTAGTCCTCAAGTATTCAAGGTTTTTATGGTCAGTGTAAATTAGAAAGGGTTCTTTTGTTCCTTCTAATAGGTGTCTCCAATGTTCTAGCGAGCGTTTTATAGCTAGTAACTCTTTGTCACCAATAGAGTAATTGTTCTCTGCTGGTAAGAAGATCTTGGAATAAAATGCTATAGGATGGATCTGGTTAGTCTCCTTGTTTTGTTGTGATAGTACAGCTCCGATTCCAGAATTGGAGGCATCTACTTCTAATATAAATGGTTGGTTGTAATCAGGTAAGGTTAAAACTGGAGCTGAAGTGAAAAGTCTTTTAAGCTTATTAAAAGCTTCTTTGGACTCTTCTGTCCAATGAAATTTGTGTCTGATACTAGTCAGTTGTGTAAGGGGTTTTACTACGGAGGAAAATCCTTTAATAAATTTCCTGTAAAAATTTGCAAACCCCAGAAACCTCTGGAGTGAGCGTACAGTAGAGGGTTCTGGCCAATCTATAATTGCCTGGATCTTTTGTTGATCCATCTCAATTTTGTTAGGTTTTAGAATGTATCCCAAGAATTTTATTTCAGATGTATGAAAGATACATTTCTCCAACTTAGCATATAACTTGTTTTGTCTAAGTCTAGATAAAACCCAACGTACGTGTTTCTCATGTTCAGTCATGTCTTTGGAATATATCAAGATATCATCCAAATAGATGATTACACAAACATCAGTGAGATCATGGAAAATCTCATTTATGAAATGCTGGAAGGTTGCCGGAGCATTACATAATCCGAAGGGCATAACGTTGTATTGGAATAGTCCGTATCTAGTGCGGAAAGCGGTTTTCCACTCATCACCCTTTTTGATACGGATTAGATTGTATGCTCCTTTTAGATCCAGCTTCGAAAATACCGTGGCTCCTGTAAGTCTTTCTAATAGCTCAGGTATTAAAGGGAGAGGATAACGGTTCTTTATTGTAATTTTGTTTAAGGCTCTATAATCGATGATGGGACGTAAAGTTCCATCTTTGTTTTTCACAAAAAAAATCCCAGCGGCTGCGGGAGAGGTAGAGTGTGTAATAAACCCCTTTCTTAAATTATCATCCAAATAAGAACGTAAATCTTGTAGCTCATTTTGATTCATTGGGTATATTTTGCCATGAGGTATTTGAGATCCAGGAATAATATCAATGGGACAGTCAAATGTCCTATGTGGTGGTAGATTTTCAGCTTCTTTCAAATCAAATACATCTGCCAGGTCCTGATAAACACATGGAATACCCTGTTCCATAGTAGCAATGGAAACCTGTGGGTAGCAAGTCTTAGAACAATAAGGTGAATTTAACTTTACAGAGTTTTGTGTCCAATCAATAAGAGGATTATGAGTCACTAACCATGTATAACCCAAAATAACTGAATGTTGTGCTATAGGAATTATATCGAATGAGACATATTCAGTGTGTATGTTAGATGTGGTTAATAGGAGAGGTATGGTGTGATGAGTGATTGGTCCTTTCTGAATGAAAGTGCCATCAATTAACTTGACAAAAACTGGATTTGCTTTGCACACAGTGGGTATTTTATTTCTATTTACAAAATCAGTGTCAATATATACTCCAGTCGCCCCAGAATCTATCAGTCCTTCAGTCTGTAGGTTGTCTTGATCCCACTGTAAAGAAAGGGGAATAGTTAGATGTTGTGTCTTTGAGGTGTTATCTATGTGTTTAACAAATACTGTCTTACCCTTTCTTTGTTTAGCTAATAATGGACAATCACTCACAGAGTGCTCTTTATGTGCACAATAAAGGCAGAGATTTGATAACCTTCGTCTTATCTTTTCCTCTGAGGAAAGAGGACCCCTTATAGCTCCTATTTCCATGGGTATAGGATTGGAGGAGCTCTTTTCTTGTGTTACAGGTGTGGGGTATGAGCGTCTTGGGACTGTCTCATAAAGTGATCTCTCTGCTTTACGTTCTCTTAAGCGTCTGTCAAGAGTGATGCAAATCTTTATGAGAGCTGCTAAAGAGTCAGGCATTTCAAGGCGTGAAAGTTCATCCTTTAGACTCTCAGATAGTCCCAACCTAAACTGATTTCTGAGGCTAACCTCATTCCATTGTGAGTCTGAAGCCCACATCTGAAAATCAGTGATGTATTCCTCAACACTTCGCTTGCCTTGTTTAAGGGCACGTAATTTAGACTCTGCATTAATCTGAATGTTTGTGTCTTCATATAAGATAGACATAGCAGAGAAAAAGTCCTGTAAAGAATCTAATACGGGATCATTAGTTTCATATAGCCTATTGGCCCATGTTCTAGGTTCCCCAAGTAAGTAGGAAATAGTTGTGCAAACTTTGATTTTCTCACTATGGTAAGTCCTAGGTCTCATAGTGAAAAGTAAATTACACGCATTTTTAAAATCCCTAAAGGCAGAACGTTTACCTGCAAAAGGTGTGGGAGGCTGAATTTGAGGTTCAGGAGTTGCCTGCTCTTTAGGGGTTAAACAGTCTTTAATTAATGCTTTTAGTGCAGTATTCTCTGCTTGCACCTCTGTTAAGCCACGTGCAAGGTAGTCCAATTTTTGATGTATATTATTGAACTCATTCTGAATCTCTTGTGGTTCCATGACTTAAAGAGTAAAACAAACAGGTAGTCTTTTGGCCTGTTAATACTGTAATGCTCTGACCAATGTAAAATTGGTTTTGTTGCTCTTGTGTTATTTGTCTCAGCAAAGTATTTGATTTTACTAAGATCAGTAACTGTGAGCTTTTTAGTCGTAGGAACAGTTATATAAATAACACTGAATATAAAGAAAGCAAGTGCACATTAATACAGAGACTTTCTAATAAGCAGTGATACGTTGCAGATTGAGATCTCTGCAGACTGGTATGAAAACGTAAATTAGCTTTAGTGCAGCATATCCATTATAGCGATGATAGAGGTTTCAGCAAGTTTGGCAATCAATCTTCACACACTCACACCGGGATAAAATATATACAGTAGTTATACATTCATCCATTAGTAAAGCACAAATAATATTTGGTGATTCAGTCACAAGTATCAAAGTAGAGAACTGGAATGCTTTAGAGGATATCGTAAATGTGCTTACCGACTTTAGACCAAAATGAGCAGTATGATACCTTAGTCAGAAGTTCGGGTTTGGGAAGAAGTTCAACCGTCAGCGTGTGGAGGAAAGTGAAGCCGGTGAGAGTGTGACTCACTTCCGGTTGCGGTAAGGAGGTCTGAAGGAAACCGCTACAGAATGTACTGAATAGAAGCTGCAGTTACCGGTACAGGATACGATCCTTTGGAGACTGTGATAAAGTTGATTTGTTCTTGCACAAGTAGTTGATGAAAGTAAAGGTAGTTGTCGCTGGTTCAAAAATCAGAGGTGAAATACTACCAAGGACCTGGAAATAAAACTATGAAATAGAGCTGACTCTACACAGAGCTAACTGAGCGTAGGACAACAATTAACAGGCAAGGTGCATATGGTACTGATAGGTTAAATAGGGTTTGGTTAATAGTAGGAGGGATCTGTCTTAAAGGTATATTACAGATCCTTTCATTTTAAACCTCACGGCTATGGAATTAAAAGCGCTATAATTTTGAATATGTGTGTGTGTAAATAATCTATGTTTAATATAATGGTCTTCACTATGCCTCTGAAAATGATTCTTCAGTGTATTATCTTTTTTAGTAACATATAAATCCAGAGTTTATTACATTATTAGTTCGATGAGTGTTGTGATCCCAAAATGATAATAGTAATAAATTGTTAAGGAATAGATTGTTAAATATAATGTACCATATGAATATGGAACAAGTTAAAAGTTCACATCCTAGGGTTTGTTTAATCATTATAACAGTACCTAATTTTTGCACTGTCGATGCAAAATTGCATGCCTCAATGGGAGTAAAATATGTATTTTTACTATTTAATATGTTGTGCAATATATGATTGGTGTCAAACAATGAGTATTTTGCTATTGCATATATTTGTCATTCTGAATAATAGGCATGGCAAATATTAGCCCTTCCTAGTGTCGAAGAATAATTGGTTAGTGTAAAGCATATTGAAATATGTTTCTGTTATACTACAATTGTTGAAACTGAGTCGTAAACAGATAGGATTGATAATATTTTCCAATAAATACTGTTCAACTGGAAGTTATATTAATATGTAAAAAATAATGGATCTAAAATATTAATAAATAATAAACCTAATTAAAACGTCAATAATCATTATGATTCCAATATTGATTCATGATGTATCAATATTTTAATCTAAATCCGAGTGTAAATGTTGTTGGTAGTCTTTGATCTTATCTATTATGGATGTCTGATTTAGGTATGTTTGTTGTTATTTCTGGATATTAATTAAAGGCTGCTAGGTCTAAGTTCGCATTTAAACCTTCCGGAAATAGTGTTTTTAACTTAAAAATCCAGAAAGTTTCTCGTTGTCTGAGTTTGTTGGTTCTATTATAATCTACTGACCTGGGAATAAAATCTATGGGAATAAATTTAAAAATGTGAGGGTTGCCTTGATGTTTTGTTAGACAATGGGTTGGAACACTATGTTTAATTTTCGTTTTCTTGCAATTTTTGCAGTTACGAAAATGTTCCCCCCATCTTGTCTTGGCTTTTCTGGAGGTGAGGCCTATGTATTGCAGGCCGCAAATGCACTCTAATAAATAGACAACAAAAGATGTATTGCAGTTATAATATCCCTGAATGGGATAAATGTCTCCGGTGGTGTGAGATTTAAAAGTTTTAGTGCCGTGTTTGATATATTGACAGGACTTACAACCCGTTCTTCCGCATCTATACACTCCCTGTAGCCCAAAAATGCCCCTCTTGGATTTTGTGATTGTCTTGGATAGTTGTTGGGTATGTTTGACAATTTTACTGGGTGCTAAACTATTTCTCAGAGTTGGCGCTCTCCTATAGACTATCTTTGGTCTTTCCTGTACAATATTCTTCAAAATGGGGTCCCTTTGGATGACATGCCAATGTTTGTATATAATCTGATTAATTTTTTGGAAATGATTATTGTATTGGGTGATAAACATAGGATTTCCCTGATCTATTGGTGTATTGCTTAGTTGATTTGTTTTTTTGTTATTATTGTTGTTGGATAATATCTCATTCCTGTCCAATCTTTTGGTTCTGGTAAGAGCATGGTCTAAAATGTGAGCTGGATATTTTCTTTCTATAAATCTGTTGTATATAGTCTGACTTTGTTCAAGAAACATATCGTAATCCGAACAATTCCTTCTGATGCGTCTAAACTGACTGTACGGTACGTTATTAATCCAACTCCTATGGTGGTTGCTATGGTATTCCAAATAGCTATTGCTGTCCACATCTTTGAAAAAAGTTTTAGATATAATAGTCTGGTTAAGCCCCCAACTGAGTGAAAGATCTAAATAGTCTATTGCTTCAGATTGTATGTTGGCTGTAAAGGTGATTCCCATATTATTGTCATTGAGTCGAGTGATGAATGATTCGGCTGATTCTAATGACCCGTCCCAGATAAATATGAGGTCATCTATATAACGGCCATAGAATACCAGGTTCTCCCCAAGATCCGCATTGTAAATATATACCTCCTCAAATAATCCCATAAAGAGATTGGCGAAGCTTGGGGCGAACCTGGTGCCCATGGCCGTTCCCCTAGTCTGCAAATAAAACTGGTCTAAGTATAGAAAATAATTGTGTTGCAAAATAAACTTGATGCATTCTAAAATGTAAGCTCCTTGTGATTTAGGTAAATATGGGTCCTGTTCTAAAAAATGTGATATTGCCATCAATCCTAAATCATGAGAGATGTTTGAATAAAGTGAACTAACATCACAGGTGATCCATAATTTCTTTTTGTTGGTGAGAGTGAGGTTTTGTAATAACTGTAAAAGATGAGTGCTGTCTCTGATGTATGACGGAAGAGTGATAACAAATTTTTGTAAAAACTGATCGATGTAGAATGATACATTATATGTTAGGTTGCCTATCCCAGCTATGATAGGACATCCGGGGGGGTTATTTTTATCCTTATGTATTTTTGGAAGATGGTAGTAATGAGCGATACTGGGATTGTCTATTCTAAGGAATTCACGTTCTTCTTTATTTAGTATACCCTGCAAAGAGCCCTTGCCTATTAATTCCTGATATGATGTTTTGAAAAGGGGGGTCGGATCTCTGGATAGAATTTGATAGTAGTTAATATCACCTAGAATTCTCTCTGCTTCTTTGGTGTAATCTTTATAGTCCTGAATAATGATCCCACCCCCCTTGTCCGCATCGCGGATGACAATATTTGGATTGTTCTGTAATTTATGCAAAGCTTTTTTATGTCTCTGAAAGGAATAGTTTGTCCTTTTTGCTGTTGTTTTCAATAATTTTTCACAGTCCTCTAAGACCATGTTTTGGTAAAGTTCATTGTATTTGTTATTGATGTTGGTGGGATTAAAGTTGGATTTATTTTTAACACTATGACAACTTCCGTTTTTAATCACCTGTATATAAGGTTACAATGTGCTAGTAAATGTATCCCTTGTTTTTATGCCTGAGGAAAAGACCATTGGTCTAGAAACGCGTAGCAAAAACCTGGATTGATTAAAGATTTTAACTTTATTACACGGAAGTTGTCTCTTACGATTATTTACCTTACCTGGAGAGGTACCTTTGTCTAATACCCACTGGAGGTTGCAGTGCACATGGTGCAGAGACGCTGATTTGCTTTAATCAAGCAACGCTGAGATCCACCTGTTTGCACCATATCCAAGGCCACCCAGCGTGTTAATCAAACAACGCTGAGATCTACCTGTCTGCATCTTGTCCGAGGCCACCCAGTGTGCTAACCACTGAGAGTGTTAGTCTGCCTGATAGCACCGGTCACAGAACGGTGCAGAGCTGTTCGGTAAGCCTTTTTGATTTCTTTGCCGTCTGAACCTGTATCAACAGTATCACGCTATGTGGCGCCCTCTTTCTCACTCTTAACTTTGTATTTATTTTAACCAGGTACAATAGCTATTAAATAGTTAAGAACTATTTAATAGCTACCTAGTTAAAATAATTACAAAATTACCTGTGAAATAAATCCTAACCTAAGTTACAATTAAACCTAACACTACACTAGCAATAAATTAATTAAAATACCTACAATTATCTACAATTAAACCTAACACTACACTATCAATAAATAAATTAAATAAAATACCTACAAATAAATACAATTAAATAAACTAACTAAAGTACAAAAACAACAACAAGAACAGCCAATAGAATGCGAGCTCAATCTGATTGGCTGATCGGATCAGCCAATCGGATTGAACTTGATTCTGATTGGCTGATTCCATCAGCCAATCAGAATTTTCCTACCTTAATTCCGATTGGCTGATAGAATCCTATCAGCCAATCGGAATTCGAGGGATGCCATCTTGGATGACGTCAATTAAAGGAACCTTCATTCGTCATCTAGTCGTCGGAAGAAGAGGATGGATCTGCGCTGGAGGTCTTCAAGATGGAGCCGGTTGTCATCGGATGGAAGAACATAGAAGATTCGACTTGGATGAAGATGTTTGCCGGTCCGGATCGACTCTTCTGCTCGGATAGGATGAAGACTTCTGCCCGAAGATGGAATTCTTTAGCCGCCGTTTGGATCCAAACTTCAGCCGGATGATGGACGTCACTCTTCAGCCCCCGCTTGGGCTTGGATGAAGATTTCGGAGGCTCTTCTGGACCGATCGGGACCCGGTGTGGTGAAGACAAGGTAGGGAGATCTTCAGGGGCTTAGTGTTAGGTTTATTTAAGGGGGGTTTGGGTTAGATTAGGGGTATGCGGGTGGTGGGTTGTAATGTTGGGCGGGGTATTGTATGTTTTTTTTTTACAGGCAAAAGAGCTGAATTCTTTGGGGCATGCCCCGCAAAGGGCACTTTTCAGGGCTGGTAAGGTAAAAGAGCTTTTCTATTTTAATTTTAGAATAGGGTAGGGCATTTTTTTATTTTGGGGGGCTTTGTTATTTTATTAGGGGGCTTAGAGTAGGTGTAATTAGTTTAAAATTATTGTAATATTATTCTAATGTTTGTAAATATTTTTTTATTTTTTGTAACGTAGCTCTTTTTTATTTTTTGTACTTTAGTTAGTATATTTAATTGTATTTATTTGTAGGTATTTTATTTAATTAATTTATTGATAGTGTAGTGTTAGGTTTAATTGTAACTTAGGTTAGGATTTATTTTACAGGTAATTTTGTAATTATTTTAACTAGGTAGCTATTAAATAGTTATTAACTATTTAATAGCTATTGTACCTGGTTAAAATAATTACAAAGTTGCCTGTAAAATAAAAATTAATCCTAAAATAGCTACAATATAATTATAATTTATATTGTAGCTATATTAGGGTTTAGTGTACAGGTAAGTATTTAGCTTTAAATAGGAATTATTTATTTAATAAGAGTTAATTTATTTCGTTAGATTTAAATTATATTTAACTTAGGTGGGTGTTAGTGTTAGGGTTAGACTTAGCTTTAGGGGTTAATACATTTATTATAGTAGTGGTGAGGTCCGGTCGTCAGATTAGGGGTTAATACTTGAAGTTAGGTGTCGGTGAGGTTAGGGAGGGCAGATTAGGGGTTAATACTATTTATTATAGGGTTATTGAGGCGGGAGTGAGGCAGATTAGGGGTTAATAACTTTATTATAATAGCGGTGCGGTCCGGTCGGCAGATTAGGGGTTAATAAGTGCAGGCAGGTGGAGGCGACGTTGTGGGGGGCAGATTAGGGGTTAATAAATATAATTTAGGGGTCGGCGGTGTTAGGGGCAGCAGATTAGGGGTACATAAGTATAACGTAGGTGGCGGCGGTGTGCGGTCGGCAGTTTAGGGGTTAAAAAAAAATAATCGAGTGGCGACGATGTGGGGGGGCCTCGGTTTAGGGGTATATAGGTAGTTTATGGGTGTTAGTGTACTTTAGAGCACAGTAGTTAAGAGCTTTATGAACCGGCGTTAGCCCAAAAAGCTCTCAACTCCTGGGTTTTTTCTGCGGCTGGAGTTTTGTCGTTAGAGTTCTAACGCTCACTTCAGCCACGACTCTAAATACCGGCGTTAGAAAGATCCCATTGAAAAGATAGGATACGCAATTGGCGTAAGGGGATCTGCGGTATGGAAAAGTCGCGGCTGCAAAGTGAGCCTTAGACCCTTTCCTGACTGACTCCAAATAACAGCGGGCGGTAAAAACCAGCATTAGGAGCCTCTAACGCTGGTTTTGACGGCTACCGCCAAACTCTAAATCTAGGCGTAAGTTTTTTGCCTGAAATTAAAGAACCCATTATAATTTCTGATAGGCCACTCTATAGTCAGATATACTGACCGGTACTCTCTTGGTTTCATTGGGAGAATCAATTTGATACCAGATATGACAGATTTCCCTTCACTTAATGTCATAACAGTTTAAACACATCTATACATAATACCAATGTCCTTTTAGTGACCTTATCAGTTTCTGTGACTGAGGCCCTGTTTTCTATCATGTATTCTCCTGACAGTCTAAGCCATAAAACTCTATCCTGTTTACACTGCCAAGCATTTATGATGCTCCTGGCACTTCAAAGAAACACAAACCCAGGACACAATTCTTCTTGAAAAGCAGATAACTGTTTTTAGCTCACAAGCTGAACAGAATTAACCCTTTCTCAGCTGAATCCTGAGGTATTCGTGACACTGATTATTCGCCTTTTCAATGCATAAGTAATCTTTCCAATATTTATATAATTTTAAAGTGTTTAAGCATCTATCGCCTAGAATTAGAGTTCTGCAGCCAAAGGGGTGCATTAGCTACGCGTGCTTTTTTCTGGCCGCACCTTTTAAATACCGCTGGTATTTAGAGTTCACAGAATGGCTAAGTTTTCAATGCGTTAGGCTCCAAAAAGGGAGCGTAGAGCATAATTTAACGCCACTGCAACTCTCGATACCAGCGGTGCTTACGGAAGCGGCCCGCTTCAAAAACGTGCTCGTGCACGATTCCCCCATAGAAAAAAATGGGGCTGTTTGAGCTGAAAAAAAAAACCTAACACCTGCAAAAAAGCCGCGTTCAGCTCCTAACGCAGCCCCATTGTTTTCTATGGGGAAACACTTCCTACGTCTGCACCTAACACCCTAACATGTACCCTGAGTCTACACACCCCTAGCCTTACACGTATTAACCTCTAATCTGCCGCCCCCGCTATCGCTGACACCTGCATATTTTTTTAACCCCTAATCTGCTGCTCCGTAAACCGCCGCTACTTACATTATCCCTATGTACCCCTAATCTGCTGCCCCTAACACCGCCGACCCCTATATTATATTAATTAACCCCTAATCTGCCCCCCACAACGTCGCCTCCACCTGCCTACACTTATTAACCCCTAATCTGCCGACCGGACCGCGCCGCTATTATAATAAAGTTATTAACCCCTAATCTGCCTCACTCCCGCCTCAATAACCCTATAATAAATAATATTAACCCCTAATCTGCCCTCCCTAACATCGCCGACACCTATCTTCAAACATTAACCCCTAATCTGCCGACTGGAGCTCACCGCTATTCTAATAAATGTATTAACCCTTAAAGCTAATTCTAACCCTAACACCCCCCTAAATTAAATATAATTTTTATCTAACAAAACAACTTAACTATTATTAAATAACTTATTCCTATTTAAAGCTAAAACTTACCTGTAAAATAAACCCTAATATAGCTACAATATAAATTATAATTATATTGTAGCTATTTTAGGATTAATATTTATTTTACAGGCAACTTTGTAATTATATTAACCAGGTACAATAGCTATTAAATAGTTAATAACTATTTAATAGTTACCTAGTTAAAATAATTACAAAATTACCTGTAAAATAAATCCTAACCTAAGTTACAATTAAACCTAACACTACACTATCAATAAATTAATTAAATAAACTACCTACAATTATCTACAATTAAACCTAACACTACACTATCAATAAATTATTTAAATACAATATCTACAAATAACTACAATTAAATAAACTAACTAAAGTACAAAAAATAAAAAAGAACTAAGTTACAAAAAATAAAAAAATATTTACAAACATTAGAAAATTATTACAACAATTTTAAACTAATTACACCTACTCTAAGCCCCCTAATAAAATAACAAAGCCCCCCAAAATAAAAAAATGCCCTACCCTATTCTAAATTAAAAAAGTTCAAAGCTCTTTTACCTTACCAGCCCTGAACAGGGCCCTTTGCGGGGCATGCCCCAAAGAATTCAGCTCTTATGCCTGTAAAAAAAACACACACAATACCCCCCCCCAACATTAAAACCCACCACCCACATACCCCTAATCTAACCCAAACCCACCTTAAATAAACCTAACACTAAGCCCCTGAAGATCTTCCTACCTTATCTTCACCATACCAGGTTCACCGATCCGTCCTCGGAAGTCTTGATCCAAGCCTCGGAAGTGTTGATCCAAGCCCAAGCGGGGGGCTGAAGAGTGACGTCCATCCTCGGGCTGAAGTCTGGATCCAAGCGGCGGCTGAAGAACTCCATCATCGGGCTGAAGTCGGAAGTCCATCATCGGGATGAAGTCTTCTATCAAGCCGCATCTTCAATCTTCTTTCTTCTGGAGCGGAGCCATCTTCTTTCCAACCGACGCGGATCCAACCTCTTCAACCGACGCCTACTCGCCGAATGACTGTTCCTTTAAATGACGTCATCCAAGATGGCATCCCTCGAATTCCGATTGGCTGATAGGATTCTATCAGCCAATCGGAATTAAGGTAGGAATATTCTGATTGGCTGATGGAATCAGCCAATCAGAATCAAGTTCAATCCGATTGGCTGAGCCAATCAGCCAATCAGATTGAGTTCGCATTCAATTGGCTGATCGGAACAGCCAATAGAATGCGAGCTCAATCTGATTGGCTGATTGGATCAGCCAATCGGATTGAACTTGATTCTGATTGGCTGATTCCTGACTGACTCTAAATACCGGCGGTAGCCCAAAACCAGTGTTAGGAGCCTCTAACGCTGGTTTTCACAGCTACCGCCCAACTCTAAATCTAGGCCTATGGGTTTAAGCTGTTTAAAGATATACATGGCACCCACACTAATATATTTGAATAAGTCTTAATCAGGTTTCTTAGGTACAACGATAGCTGTAGCCCCACAAAGAGAATTGAGAAAGACTGCACTTTTCTTCTAAAAGAACCAAATACCCTAATGGTGTCGGCTTACGTCACACAGGAAGTTGCTGAGGAGCTGTGTGTCTGCAGTGTGAGGCAGACAGGGAAGGGGCTGAGAATTGAGCACCTACCAGAAGCTAAGAAGCTAGCTCTGTCTAGCAGCAAGGCTGCATTTCAACAAACCCACGGAGGCACAGTGGGTCTGCAGGTCGGCAGAGTGACGTCAATAGGACGAACCGGATGACCCGGGTACAAGCCACAGCCAGGAGGAATGGCATAGGCTCAAGGTGGTGAGTCTACTTTAGAAATTCTACCACCATTAACAACAGGTGAGACCCTCCCCCTAAGCCTAGATACGCAGGCCCTGAGCTACAGAGGATCAATACAAGGAAAAATTTAAAAACATAAGGAATAAGGTACTGTTCTTCTTAATACTTCTCTCCTACTATCAAATGGTACATTGTAAAGAGATTGCAGTAGTACCCGGTTTTGAAGGGGAAAAAAAATTAACATTTAAAATACAGCAGCATTTGAAAATCCTGAACTGTCTAAGCCTGTGATATTTAAGCTAGAATATTTGGACATTAAGAAATATAATTGAAGATACAAGCATAAGCACACATCTACCCTACCACTTCACCTAAAGCTTTGGAATCTTTTTACCTATTAAAGATAAAGCAACATATTATAAGGTTTGAGAGCAAAAACTTCCCCTATTTGCTTCAAAGAGCTAACAAGTTGACAAACTAATATATGTGTAATAATAAAGGAAAGGTTTCAGATGGATAAATACCTGAAATCTCAGAAAATGTCACCACAACAAAAAACAGGGGAAAGAAAACCTAATAAAAATATCAATATTTCTGGCTCATCATTATTGGAAGAGAAAAGTGAGGAAAGTGAGGCCAACATTATTGCTAATCAAGTTTCTGCATTAATCTTTCCTAAAATGGAAGAGATAAATATAAAATTGGCTTTAATTATGGAGGAGATGAAGAGGCAAAATGAGCGGCTCACAGAAATGGAGCAAAGAATTTCTTATTGTGAAGACAACTTAAATACCCAGGATACCAAACTTAATTTATTAATAAAGCAAAATGTTAAATAATTTTGCCTTCACTACTGGAAATAGAGGGAGAAGGAGCGAGATTTGTGGTAGAAAGAGCCCATCGGGTTGGACGAATAATGGAAGCTTCTGAGACAAGACCAGTTAGACCCAGAGCTGTAGTGGTGAAATTTCTGTGCTTTCAAAGTAAATGGGCTATCTTGAGAGCCTACAGAAAGTCATACCAGCTCACTTATAAAGAAGACAGAGTTTTAATCTTCCAAGATTTTTCAAATGAGACTGCAAGCAAAAGGAAAGAGCATTCTCGCATATCTGTACACGGTTGGTGAAGGAAGGGAATAACTTTTCCTTAATGTATCCGGCTAAATTGAAAATCAGAGAGGGGAATGATTTTTTTTGTTTTTGAATCCCCGGATCAAGCCCAAAGATTCCTGGACAGAGATATGAAGCCCAACTAGTTTTTGATTGTTGGACTACCCATCACCTTCCAGTGATGCTTTTTTTTTCCTGGAGGGTTAAGGAAAATTTACCTTTTTTTTTTTTTTGTGTGGCATATTTAGATATTTTTAGAGAATTCACAGGAATAATATACTAGGTTGTTTACTGAAAATATGAAAAATGAATGTAAAGCATTGCAGGCAAGGAATTATTGCACATTTAGGTTGCCTTGCTTTTAAATGTATATGTCTTATGTGTTTAGATATTTAATGAAGGTTTTTTTTTTGGGGGGGGGGGTTAGGCATATTTAGATGTCTATAGAGAGTTCACAGCAATAATATACTAGTTTGTTCACTGAAAATATGAAAAATTAAGGTAAAGCATTGATGGCAAGGAAAGTTTTGCACAATTGGGTTAGTTTGCCTTTTTTTTTCTCAGGCATATTTAGATATATATAGAGAGTTCACAGCAATAATATACTAGGTTGTTTACTGAAAATATGAAAAATGAATGTAAAGCACTGAAGGCAAGGAATTCTTGCACAACTGGGTTAGCTTGCTTTTAAATGTATATGTCTCATGGGTTTAGATATTTAATGAAGGTTTTTTTTTTTTTTTGTTTCTTTTTCCCCCTCATATTTAGACATTTTTAGAGCGTTTACAGGAATAATATACAAGTTTGTTTACTGAAAACATGAAAATGAATGTAAAGCACTAAAGGCAAGGACATTTTTTGTACAATTGGGTTGGCTTGCTTTTAAATGTATATGTCTCATGTGTTTAGATTTTTTTTTTTAGCTTGCTAATTGAAAGTATGAGAAATAAATGTAAAGCACTGAAGGCAAGAGAATCTCTGTATAATTGGGATAGCTTGCTTTTAAATTTATATGTCACATGCATCTAGATATCTTATGAAAGGGGTTTTATTTTTATTTTTTTCATACTTAGATATTCTTAGAGAGTTCACAGGAATAATATACTAGTTGGTTCATTGAAAATATGAATGTAAAGCACTGAAGGCAAGGAAATTTGTGCACAATTGGGTTAGCTCGCTTTTAAAAGTATATGTCTCATGGGTCTAGATATTCAATGAAGGGTTTTCGCTTTTTTTTTTTTTTCGTCTTTCAGGGAAGGGCTTTACTGAGAGGTGTTAGGAGTATAAAAAAAAAGGGTAATGAGATGGGTATTTGCTTAGTGTGTATCAAAATGAAAGTATATGGAATAATGTCTCACGAAGATGAGATAAAGACGGAAATAACAAGGGGAGGACTTAGTTGCTTTGAGGCATATGGTCCTGCCCCTTTTCCCCCCTTTTCCCCCCCTCCCCTCTTTTTTTCCTTTTTTTTTTTTTTACACATATTTTTTAAGGAAAGTGATGGTTAAGTTACTATCTTGGAATGTGGGGGGGATAAATTCCCCAATAAAACGTAAAGCCATTGTGAACTACTTGAGTAAGAAAAAAGTAGATGTTATAGACCTCCAGGAAACACACTTGTCTGAGAGCGAACATCAAAAAATCAAAGCTGGATGGATAGCTGAAGTCATTGGTTCATCATATAAGAAATCCACAAGGGGGGTAGCAATTGTATTACATCAGAAATTGAATTATGTAATAAAGAAAAAAATAATTGATAAGGAAGGGAGATATGTGTTTATACATATAAATATAGATGGTAGGGAATATTTCATTGGAAATATATATGGCCCCAATAAACTAGACTGGAAATTCTGGAGGAATATTTTTAAAATTATAGAGAAATTCTCATTGTATGAGACAATAATTATTGGAGACTATAATATTACACCAGATTATTTTCTTGATAGAGGGAAACTGGGGAGTAATCAGAGGAAAACAACTCCAAATCGGAATGCAAAATAAGAAGAAAAAAAAATTTCAACTCTATTAGAATTATATAATTTGAGGGATGTATGGAGGTTTCTCAATCCCAATAACTTAGCATTTACGTGTCTATCGAAAACACATTTGACATTAGCTCGGTTAGATTTATTTCTGATATCTGGAACATTAATCAATAGAATTGAGGACACAAAAATTTTGGAGTTTACATTATCAGATCATGCCCCTATAGTTTTGATAATAAAGGAGCCTAACAGACCAAATTATAACTCATTTTATATGCCTAGTTATTTGAACAACTCAATTAAGTTTGCTCAGTTTTTAAAGGGAAAGTGGCAGGAATTTAAGTATAATCATCTGAACTATTCAGGGAATGTAGATATTTATTGGGAAGCAGCAAAAGCTACCCTGAAAGCAGATATTACAACATATGTAATTAAAGCAAAGAAAGAAGCCCAAATTAGCCATGAGAAATTCTCGGCAGTCTTATCCTCAGTATACTCAAAAATGAGAAACTCACCGACAAAGGAGAATAGAGAAGCTTATTATAAAGCAGGGAAAGAAAGAGGTGAATTTTTGCTCTCCATAGCAGCGAAAGCCCTTTTGCAAGGTTCAGCACATTTTGAAAGATTTGGGAATAAAGGCAGTAAATATCTGGCGAACCTGATAAATAGAACAAAAAAAAGGAAAACAATAGGTTTGGTTAACTCAGAGGGTAAAATACAAAATAAAGTGGAAGATATTACATTATTATTTCAGAAATATTTTGCAGATCTATATCTATCTAAATCTCCTAAAAAAGAAACTATTCAGAGGTTTTTAACAAACATTAAGCTTCCAAAACGTACTGAGGAAGATATAATAGAACGTAATGCATCTATTACTGAGAAAGACATTTTAAACACCTTAAAAGCCATGAGTAAAGGAAAGGCACCTGGGCCAGATGGCTTGCCATTAGAATTTTATTTATGCCTTAAAGAGGATATTGTAAAAATTCTGGGGGAAGTATATAATCACTTCTTTATTAATAGTCAAGTGATTTCTGCACAATTTAAGTCAGCTAATATTATTCTCCTCAATAAGGAGGGAAAAGATGTTGCACAGCTATCTTCTTATAGGCCAATTTCTCTTTTAAACCTTGATTATAAGATACTGATGAATATAATGGCCGATAGACTTAAAATTATTCTCCCAAGATTACTTCATATTGATCAGGGGGGGTTTGTAATGGGTAGAGCCCCAGAAATGAATATAAGGAAGATACTTCAAGTAATATGTAAGTACAGTAGTCACAGTGGTGAGGAGAAGGACTCAGCTCTGCCGGAGGCCTTCCTGCTATAATTGGATGCAGAGAAGGCCTTCGACAGAGTCGAGTAGGCATTTATGATGGAAGTATTGGCTAGATATGGTTTTGAGGGTGGGTTTTTGGGATTAATAGCAAATGTATATTCTGATTCAGAAGCTTCGGTTTTGGTTAATAGCTACCTATCACCCCCCTTCCCCTTGAAGAGGGGTACAAGGCAGGGCTGTCCCATGTCCCCATTGCTTGTTTATCTAATACTGGAGCCAATGGCCATTCTTCTTAGGAGTTTTTTTGGTAGGTTCTGAGATTGGCAAAGAAAGTGTAAACATCTCGCTTTTTGAGGATGATCTCTTAATGTTTGTTTCATCCCCAGGTAAATATGTTAAGGGTATAATAGATATACTGGATTCTTATGGAGTGGTATCAGGCTATAAAATCCATTACTCTAAATCCAAAATTTTATGGTTAAAGAAACCAGTGGATATTCAAATATATCAATTTATAGAAACCCAGAAATTAAGTTATTTGGGAATTTATCTATTATCTAATCCAGCTAAATGGTATGAATTAAATATTACTCCAGCTCTTCAACATAATGTTGAAAGATTGAAACAATGGGTTAATATGCCGCTCTCATTAACGGGAAGGGTGGCAGTATTTAAAATGTTTATTTTACCCAGAATTCTCTATCTCATTAGAATGCTCCCAATAATGATAAAAGACATAGATATTTGTAATTTTTTGAAAGAACTCTGGCACTTTTTGTGGAAAGGGAAAAAGCCGAGGATTAGATTAGAAAAATTATATCTTCCAATCTCTAAAGGGGGATTGGCCCTCCCTAACTTAAAAAACTACAATAATGCAGCTTTAATAAGATATCCATTAGACTGGTTAATACATGCGGACCATTTTTCGAATCGTGAAATAGAGGATGCAGTTTGTGTGCCATTATCTTTGCCATTTATTTTACATGCTTCAGACAGGGAACTTGGCTTCAGATTCCGAACACACCCTCTTTATAAAGACATCATAAGGGCTTGGAGGATGGCAATGAGATCGGTAGGCCATGGGCATACGATTACTAAATACTTGCCCCTCCTGGGAAATTCTAGATTTATTCCAGGCTTAAGTTATGAGGTATTTCATCGTTGTAGGCTTACAAATATTATATATATAAATCAACTGATTAATCCTTTATTGATACGTCCATATAATTTCAGGGAGTTTCAGTTGAAATATGAAGTGCCACTATCAGACAAGTTTTACTTTTTTCAGGGAAAACACTATCTGTTTCAAATGTTAGGCAAAGAACCAAGAATTGTTCATAAACATCCGATCCTAGATTGTCAAGAGTTAAAAAAGGGTCTTTTATCTATTCTATATGGTATATTACAAACCCCAGAGACAGAGAGAGTTATTATAGAGTATACTAATAGGTGGGGCAATTATGACCGTAGTACTAGTGTGATTATTCCCAAAAGTTTTGAAATTATCAAGAATATTACAAAGTCAGCTAATTTCAGAGAATCTCACTTCAGATTAATACACTTTGATTATATTACCCCAAGAAGGGCACAGCAATTAAATAAATTAATTGACAACAAATGCGTAAAATGTGGGGAGGTAGATCCATCTATAATACACATGGTGTTTTCATGTCCCAATGTTAGACAGATGTGAGGTATTTCCTTCTTATGGTTACAAAGAAGAAGATTCATTTATTGGGAGAAAACTCTATCTTCTTAAATAAGGAGGTTAACTGGGGGGCAAACACTACATTTATACAATGGGTTATAATCTTAACGAGATCCTTACTCTATGTAAACTGGGTCAATAACAAGATCCCCTCCATAGGAGCAGTTAAAAAAAAGTTACTCAGACAGGCGTTCCTGGAGGCCTATGATACTAAAGTTTACAACAAAGCAAATGTCTTGAGTTACAAGAAAATATGGCTGGAATTTATTAAGTATATGGGGGAAGATGCTGTGTTAAATATATCACAAATAATCCCACTGTCCATGAGAAGTGGGAAAGCACAGGGTTAATTTGCCCCCTCCCTTTTTTTCTCTTTTCTCCTTTTTTTTTTTTGTTGTTGTTGTTGTTTTTTTGTTTGGAGGGGTGGGGATGGGTGGAGAGGGGACATGTTCCATATTTATCTGAATTCATAAGACAATAGTACAAAGTTAGTAAGCATTTTTGACCAAAGAACATTGTTGAATTATAGTGGAAAGAGAGCGAAGTTAAAGAAGGAGGAGTAGGGGGGTATTATAAATTGGTGATGGTTATTTATCTTATAGATGTAATGATATCCCAGATAATTTTTTCTTGATATGTGTGTGAAGTTTTGATCACTTTCTTATTTTTTCTGTAGATTTTATATAATTTTTCTAATAAAGATTTAAAAAATAAAATAAAAAAATAACCAAATGCCCACTTCTACAGCACTATTTAAACCCTACTCCCAAGTAGACTTTGGTGGAAACCCCTCATGGCTGGTGATAGTGCACTTATATCACAATTGTGATTTACTCCTCACAACCTATACCCTCAATATCCACCCCACCACACACCATCATCCCTACCTACCTCCCTCCCTTTTTCACCAATTTCCCTCCTCTTCCCCCCCTCCCTCCCTTCTTCCCCCCCCCCCTCCCTCTCTTCTTTCCCACCCTCTCCCCCTTCATGCCATCTAAACTAAATGCTCTCAAAACACACATTTCATTGTGCCGGAAGTGGAGATACTTCCCCTCTCAGATATTTTTCACAGGTTATCTATCTCTCTCGAGAAGTACTGGTATTTTAAGACACAGCAGTCGATTTTGTTGACTGTATACAAAGGTTCTTCATAACCTCCCAATTGTGTGCTTACTAAGCACTCTCCCTCCTCTTTATTTATATCTATATATATATATATTCTACTCTTTTTTCTACCTATTTTTCTTCTCTTTTATATCTTCTCCTCCCCCCTTTCCCCCCCCCCCTGCAATATGCCCTCCAGACTTAGTAGATTCCAGGACCACTCTTTTCAACTGACTTCCATAAACACAAAAGGATTTAACTGCCCAGGTAAGAGGTCCATAGCGATTAGGGAATTGAACAAACTAAAATGCCAAATTCTAATGATACAGGAGATGCATTTCCAAAAAGGGAGGGAACCGCATTGGACTCCCATGCATTACCCCATAACTTGTATTGCTTCAGGGCAAAATAAAAAAGGAGGAGTGGGCATTCTAATTCACAAATCCCTACCCCTTCAAGTTACACACACTGTCAAGGATCCAGAGGGCTGCTATGTTCTCATGGTGGGCCTACTCTTTGGCCAAAAACTTATATTATTAAATATATATGCCCCTAACCAAAACCAGAATAGCTTTTTCAAAAAAGTCTCAAACTTATTGCTGGATAATGCCAAAGGTGTGGTGTTCTTGGCTGGAGATTTTAAACTCTCATTTGACCCAATGGTGGACGCTTCGAGAGGTTCCACCAATGTACCCAAAACTGTGCTCAGGGCGGTGAAAAACTCCCTGAACAATCTCTCACTTCATGATGTGTGGAGAGCGTTGCACCCAAACGTGAAAGACAACACTTTCTACTCTTCCCCCCATAACTGTTACATGCGGATAGACTATATATTTACAGACTCTAATGGCCTCTCCCTCATCAATCAATGTGACATAGGTAATATAACATGGTCCGACCACACCCCAATCACCTGCTCCATCCTTTAGCCAGATCTCCCAATCATATCAAGGACATGGAAGCTAGACGACACATTACTTGACAATTCAATAATCTTAGATGACATAGAAAGAAATCTAGTTGAGTACTTTTCAGTTAATGAGAATACCACCTCGTCGACCCTAGTGGAATGGGAGGCACATAAATCTGTAATGCATGGCCTATTTAGCAAACACAGAGCGAAGATTAATAAACAGTCTAGGGAACAATACTCTAACCTTCTGACCGGGATTAGCACACTTGAGAATAAGCACAAAAATGACCCAACTAATGTTACCCTTAAGCAAAACCTAACAAGTGTGAGAAAAGAACTTAAGCACTTTCTCATAAAAGTACACCAACGCAATACCTTATATCCCAAAGAATACTATTACGAGGGGGGCAATAAACCTGGGAAAATCTTAGCAAGAAATTTTCGCAGGAAACAATCATCAGCATACACTCATTCCCTAAAAACAAAAGATGGTCAGCTAATCCATGATAGTAAACTTATAGCCTCCCCTTTCCGAGAGTACTATAGCTCACTTTACAATATAGATAATCTTGATTTATCTCCCCAATCACAAGACAAAACAACTATTGTCAGAGAACACACTGACATCTATTTTCGAGATCTCAATCTCCCCTCTTTGAATGATGAAGCAAAAACTTGTCTTGAGTCTCCTATCACTTTAGAAGAACTACAAAGAGCCATCAAAGACATACCGACAGGCAAAAGCCCTGGACCAGACGGCTATACCACCAGATAGTATAAAATATTCAAAGATATTCTGCCCCTCATCTACTAAAGCTTTTTAATAACTTAAGAGACAGCCCCAATTTGTCCAGTTCACTCCTAGAAGCACACAGTACAGTTATTCCCAAGCCAGGCAAACCAGCTACATGCCCTGAGAACTTTAGACCAATTTCACTTATAAACACCGATATGAAACTATTAGCTAAAATCCTTGCCAATAGGTTAAATAAATATTTGCCAAGCCTGATATCTAAAGACCAAGGGGGCTTTATTCCCGGACGGGAGGCCCAAGATAATACCATCAAAATCTTGCAGCTGATAAATCATGCTAAAGTCACAAACACTCCCCTGGTCCTTTTCACGACCGATGCAGAAAAGGCCTTTGATAGAGTCAGATGGTCTTTCCTACGCAGAGCGATGATGGAAATGGGAATCCCAGATCCTTTCCTAAATATGTCCATGGCCCTTTACTCCAACCCAAATGCTAGAATAAGAGTCAACGGCACACTCTCTGACTCCTTCTGTATAACCAATGGCACTAGGCAGGGTTGTCCCCTGTCCTCACTGCTTTTCGCCATTTCAATGGAAGTACTTGCTCAAAAAATTAGAAACAATAATGAGATTAAGGGGCTAGCGGTAGGGGACACCAAATACAAACAGGCTCTCTATGCTGATAATGCACTGTTTTCACTCACAGAGGCTGAGACCTCTATCCCAGAACTTCTTGCTCAGCTAGACCGATACGGCAGAATCTCAAACTTCCAATTAAATATCACCAAATCAGAAATTTTGACTATAAACTCCAATCCGAAAACCATACAATACTTAAGAAACAAATATAATATCCCCATTGCTCAGCAAAAACTAAAATATTTAGGGATCTATCTGTCTCCTTCAGCGCAAGACTTATACAAATTTAATCACATCACACTTAAGAATGAAATTATATGAGATTTGTCGATATGGAAAAACAAACAGCTCTCATGGTTTGTCAGAATCAGAGTTCTAAAAATGAACATCCTCCCACGAATCTTGTATCTACTACAGACCCTGCCCATTCTGCTGCCTGATGGATATCTTATTCAGTTACAAAAAGCATTTGAACAGTATATTTAGGGGCTGGATCCAGGCCTTGAATCCCAAAGAAAAAATGTTTCTCTCTAGAGATAGTGGGGGATTGGGTGTTCCATGTTTGCAGGCATACAAACACGCAATAACACTACAAAATATAGTTGAATGGGCTCACAATATAAAACAGTAAGGCATGGATACAAATTGATAGGCAAATCTTTAGATTAAACAATGTAGCCACGATGGCATGGACTATACCTCAAAAAAGACCCAAAATAGTACACAAATACCATGTTACAGCTGACATTTTGTCAGAATGGGATAGAGTCCTGTCAACCAACATGCACATATCATCCATACATGCCCCGCTCACTCCACTCATTGAGGACGTCGGCAGATGAGTTATTATTAGTAGCAGCTCCCCCTTCTCTCTCCCCAGCGCGGTGCTTAGCCTCATGCTACGTTTGTGTATAACTCTTCTGGATGTCGGCAGATGAGTTATTATTAGTAGCAGCTCCCCCTTCTCCCTCCCCAGTGCGGTGCTTAGCCTCATGCTACGTTTGTGTATAACTCTTCTGGATGTCGGCAGATGAGTTATTATTAGTAGCAGCTACCCCTTCTCCCTCCCCAGCGCGGTGCTTAGCCTCATGCTACGTTTGTGTATAACTCTTCTGGATGTCGGCAGATGAGTTATTATTAGTAGCAGCTCCCCCTTCTCCCTCCCCAGCGCGGTGCTTAGCCTCATGCTACTTTTGTGTATAACTCTTCTGGATGTCGGCAGATGAGTTATTATTAGTAGCAGCTCCCCCTTCTCCCTCCCCAGTGCGGTGCTTAGCCTCATGCTACGTTTGTGTATAACTCTTCTGGATGTCGGCAGATGAGTTATTATTAGTAGCAGCTCCCCCTTCTCCCTCCCCAGCGCGGTGCTTAGCCTCATGCTACATTTGTGTAGAACACTTCCGGATGTCGGCAGATGAGTTATTATTAGTAGCAGCTTCCCCTTCTCCCTCCCCAGCGCGGTGCTTAGCCTCATGCTACGTTTGTGTATAACTCTTCTGGATGTCGGCAGATGAGTTATTATTAGTAGCAGCTCCCCCTTCTCCCTCGCCAGTGCGGTGCTTAGCCTCATGCTACGTTTGTGTATAACTCTTCTGGATGTCGGCAGATGAGTTATTATTAGTAGCAGCTCCCCCTTCTCCCTCCCCAGCGCGGTGCTTAGCCTCATGCTACATTTGTGTAGAACACTTCCGGATGTCGGCAGATGAGTTATTATTAGTAGCAGCTTCCCCTTCTCCCTCCCCAGCGCGGTGCTTAGCCTCATGCTACGTTTGTGTATAACTCTTCTGGATGTCGGCAGATGAGTTATTATTAGTAGCAGCTCCCCCTTCTCCCTCCCCAGTGCGGTGCTTAGCCTCATGCTACGTTTGTGTATAACTCTTCTGGATGTCGGCAGATGAGTTATTATTAGTAGCAGCTCCCCCTTCTCCCTCGCCAGTGCGGTGCTTAGCCTCATGCTACGTTTGTGTATAACTCTTCTGGATGTCGGCAGATGAGTTATTATTAGTAGCAGCTCCCCCTTCTCCCTCCCCAGCGCGGTGCTTAGCCTCATGCTACGTTTGTGTATAACTCTTCTGGATGTCAGCAGATGAGTTATTATTAGTAGCAGCTCCCCCTTCTCCCTCCCCAGTGCGGTGCTTAGCCTCATGCTACGTTTGTGTATAACTCTTCTGGATGTCGGCAGATGAGTTATTATTAGTAGCAGCTCCCCCTTCTCCCTCCCCAGTGCGGTGCTTAGCCTCATGCTACGTTTGTGTATAACTCTTCTGGATGTCAGCAGATGAGTTATTATTAGTAGCAGCTCCCCCTTCTCCCTCCCCAGTGCGGTGCTTAGCCTCATGCTACGTTTGTGTATAACTCTTCTGGATGTCGGCAGATGAGTTATTATTAGTAGCAGCTCCCCCTTCTCCCTCCCCAGCGCGGTGCTTAGCCTCATGCTACTTTTGTGTATAACTCTTCTGGATGTCGGCAGATGAGTTATTATTAGTAGCAGCTCCCCCTTCTCCCTCCCCAGTGCGGTGCTTAGCCTCATGCTACGTTTGTGTATAACTCTTCTGGATGTCGGCAGATGAGTTATTATTAGTAGCAGCTCCCCCTTCTCCCTCCCCAGCGCGGTGCTTAGCCTCATGCTACATTTGTGTAGAACACTTCCGGATGTCGGCAGATGAGTTATTATTAGTAGCAGCTTCCCCTTCTCCCTCCCCAGCGCGGTGCTTAGCCTCATGCTACGTTTGTGTATAACTCTTCTGGATGTCGGCAGATGAGTTATTATTAGTAGCAGCTCCCCCTTCTCCCTCCCCAGTGCGGTGCTTAGCCTCATGCTACGTTTGTGTATAACTCTTCTGGATGTCGGCAGATGAGTTATTATTAGTAGCAGCTCCCCCTTCTCCCTCGCCAGTGCGGTGCTTAGCCTCATGCTACGTTTGTGTATAACTCTTCTGGATGTCGGCAGATGAGTTATTATTAGTAGCAGCTCCCCCTTCTCCCTCCCCAGCGCGGTGCTTAGCCTCATGCTACGTTTGTGTATAACTCTTCTGGATGTCAGCATATGAGTTATTATTAGTTGCAGCTCCCCCTTCTCCCTCCCCAGTGCGGTGCTTAGCCTCATGCTACGTTTGTGTATAACTCTTCTGGATGTCGGCAGATGAGTTATTATTAGTAGCAGCTCCCCCTTCTCCCTCCCCAGCGCGGTGCTTAGCCTCATGCTACTTTTGTGTATAACTCTTCTGGATGTCGGTAGATGAGTTATTATTAGTAGCAGCTCCCCCTTCTCCCTCCCCATTGCGGTGCTTAGCCTCATGCTACGTTTGTGTATAACTCTTCTGGACGTCGGCAGATGAGTTATTATTAGTAGCAGCTCCCCCTTCTCCCTCCCCAGCGCGGTGCTTAGCCTCATGCTACATTTGTGTATAACTAGGCTTACCAGAAGTCCCACTTTTACTGGGATTGTCCCGGTTTGGAGGCGCTGTCCCAGTGTCCCACCCAGTTGTTCATTCTGTCCCAGTAGGGTTGCCACCTCCAGGTTTCAAATCATGTGTCCGGGTTTCAGACCGCCTGAAACCCAGACACATTATTCAAAATGACTGGACTGTGGATCTCCAGCATAGTTGGATGCTGGTACTTTGTTACATACAGCCCTGCTTAGCTTAACGTTCGTGTCCTTCAAAGTTCACATTTAGTAAAACAGGCTGAGTGAGCAGCGTAGGTTTTTTTTAAAATTTTGTAGTATTACTTGGTTTATTTTTCTAAGAATTTAACACCCCCCCCGACCCATGGTGTCATTGCCGGTAATACACCTTTAGGGGAATCATATGGGTATGACTAGGAAGTACAGACAGGCAGGATTTTTGGCCTGGATCTTGCTTTACTTCATGCAGGATAGCATTTTGGCTATAATCTTCCTGCATTATGGTATAGAGTAGCCACTTAAACAGCTTTAGCAGGTACGTGTTTCTTTTTTACTTTCATTCAATGTTGTATTTATGCCTTATCAGTATTTGGCTCTGTTCCTTAATTAGACACATAAAACACATATTACACTGCAGATATTAAATTGTGAAATTGATAAAGTGATAATTATGCTTGGTGTTTGGCATTATTTAGAATCTGAGATTTAGATTAATTATTTATTTGCCATGACAACGTAATGGTGCCTTTTTCACTAGGGGGTGGTGTTATGGTCTATTTAAACTGTGTGATTCACTTGTTCGACTGAGGAAGGGTAGAGTATCCACAAAACATTACATACATAAAAGCTACTACTTTAAAAGGACAGGTAATTGCCACACCCCCTTGACCACGCTCCTGACCACACCCCCACTGGCACCGCACCAGGTGGTCCCAGTTTCACCTCTAAAAATTATGGTAAGCCTATGTATAACTCTTCTGGATGTCGGCAGATGAGTTATTATTAGTAGCAGCTCCCCCTTCTCCCTCCCCAGTGCGGTGCTTAGCCTCATGCTACTTTTGTGTATAACTCTTCTGGATGTCGGCAGATGAGTTATTATTAGTAGCAGCTCCCCCTTCTCCCTCCCCAGCGCGGTGCTTAGCCTCATGCTACTTTTGTGTAGAACACTTCCGGATGTCGGTAGATAAGTTATTATTAGCAGTAGCTCCCCCTTCTCCCTCCCCAGTGCGGTGCTTAGCCTCATGCTTCAGCAGGCACACTGGGTGCAGCTTATTCTACAACTAATTGAACCATGTAAGAGGGTCTGTTTATTGTCATTGCTCCCACCCTCCAGCTCACAGCAGGACAAAGGCTTTTTTTTAACCTCTTTGCGCCTGGAGGTTATAGACTGTCAGACGCATTTGTTATGCTGAGTACTTTTCTCTCTTCTACTTTCTAACTCTCCCCAGCCTTATCTGCCTTAACAAAAAAGAGAGATATATTTATATACTGTCATGTAAGCAACAAATAGATGGACATGCTAAAAGAAAGGTATACTAATAATTATATGATTTCTGCTGAAATAATTTGCTATTTCTCATCCGACACTATTAAATATGCTCTTTACAGATACAACTCAGTGACAAATATAGAATAAACCATGAATTTGTGAGTTTTAAATTAAATTCATTCTTCTGTCACTTTGTAATTTATAAAGACCATCCTGATTACACAAGGTCTCCACAGATTATTTTTTTTTGCTGCACTGAGTGATTAATAAAACTGATGCGTAACTTTGCTTTATTCACCTGGTCTGAGCCAAAGTACAAAGACAGAGATGCAAATCAGTTCTTTTTAATTTGTGAATTTTTATTCAATATATATACTGTCTGTCTGTCTGTCTTTGTTTGTGTCTGTGTATATGTTGGTCTGTGTTTTAATATAATATTTATCTGCGTGTTTGTGCGTGTATAACTCTGTGTAAGTGTGCCTGTGTATGTCTGTTACTCTGTGTATATGTTTGTGTATGTCTGTTTATGTGTGTAACTCTGTTTATATGTTTGTGTATGTTTCTTTATGTGTGTCTAACTGTCTGTGTATATGTTTGTGTATGTATGTGCCTGTGTATGTGTGTAACTGTGTATGTGTGTAACTGTGTATGTGTGTAACTCTGTGTATGTGTGTAACTCTGTGTATATGTTTGTGTATGTTTCTTTATGTGTGTGTAACTCTGTCTGTGTACAGGGAGTGCAGAATTATTAGGCAAGTTGTATTTTTGAGGATTAATTTTATTATTGAACAACAACCATGTTCTCAATGAACCCAAAAAACTCATTAATATCAAAGCTGAATAGTTTTGGAAGTAGTTTTTAGTTTGTTTTTAGTTATAGCTATTTTAGGGTGATATCTGTGTGTGAAGGTGACTATTACTGTGCACAATTATTAGGCAACTTAACAAAAAACAAATATATACCCATTTCAATTATTTATTTTTACCAGTGAAACCAATATAACATCTCAACATTCACAAATATACATTTCTGACATTCAAAAACAAAACAAAAACAAATCAGTGACCAATATAGCCACCTTTCTTTGCAAGGACACTCAAAAGCCTGCCATCCATGGATTCTGTCAGTGTTTTGATCTGTTCACCATCAACATTGCGTGCAGCAGCAACCACAGCCTCCCAGACACTGTTCAGAGATGTGTACTGTTTTCCCTCCTTGTAAATCTCACATTTGATGATGGACCACAGGTTCTCAATGGGGTTCAGATCAGGTGAACAAGGAGGCCATGTCATTAGATTTTCTTCTTTTATACCCTTTCTTGCCAGCCACGCTGTGGAGTACTTGGACGCGTGTGATGGAGCATTGTCCTGCATTAAAATCATGTTTTTCTTGAAGGATGCAGACTTCTTCCTGTAACACTGCTTGAAGAAGGTGTCTTCCAGAAACTGGCAGTAGGACTGGGAGTTGAGCTTGACTCCATCCTCAACCCGAAAAGGCCCCACAAGATCATCTTTGATGATACCAGCCCAAACCAGTACTCCACCTCCACCTTGCTGGCGTCTGAGTCGGACTGGAGCTCTCTGCCCTTTACCAATCCAGCCACGGGCCCATCCATCTGGCCCATCAAGACTCACTCTCATTTCATCAGTCCATAAAACCTTAGAAAAATCTGTCTTGAGATATTTCTTGGCCCAGTCTTGACGTTTCAGCTTGTGTGTCTTGTTCAGTGGTGGTCGTCTTTCAGCCTTTCTTACCTTGGCCATGTCTCTGAGTATTGCACACCTTGTGCTTTTGGGCACTCCAGTGATGTTGCAGCTCTGAAATATGGCCAAACTGGTGGCAAGTGACATCTTGGCAGCTGCACGCTTGACTTTTCTCAGTTCATGGGCAGTTATTTTGCGCCTTGGTTTTTCCACACGCTTCTTGCGACCCTGTTGACTATTTTGAATGAAACGCTTGATTGTTCGATGATCACGCTTCAGAAGCTTTGCAATTTTAAGAGTGCTGCATCCCTCTGCAAGATATCTCACTATTTTTTACTTTTCTGAGCCTGTCAAGTCCTTCTTTTGACCCATTTTGCCAAAGGAAAGGAAGTTGCCTAATAATTATGCGCACCTGATATAGGGTGTTGATGTCATTAGACCACACCCCTTCTCATTACAGAGATGCACATCACCTAATATGCTTAATTGGTAGTAGGCTTTCGAGCCTTTACAGCTTGGAGTAAGACAACATGCATAAAGAGGATGATGTGGTCAAAATACTCATTTGCCTAATAATTCTGCACTCCCTGTATATGTTTGTGTATGTATGTGCCTGTTTATGTGTGTAACTGTGTATATGTGTAACTCTGTGTATGTGTGTAACTCTGTGTATATGTTTGTGTATGTTTCTTTATGTGTGTGTAACTCTGTCTGTGTATATGTTTGTGTATGTATGTGCCTGTGCATGTGTGTAAGTGTGTATGTGTGTAACTGTGTATGTGTGTAACTCTGTGTATGTGTGTAACTTTGTGTATATGTTTGTGTATGTTTCTTTATGTGTGTGTAACTCTGTCTGTGTATATGTTTGTGTATGTATGTGCCTGTGTATGTGTGTAACTCTGTGTGTGTGTGTGTGTGTGTGTGTGTGTCTGTGTATGTGTGTAACTTAGAAAGTTCTAAGAACAAAACAAATAATTTGCTTTTATTGGTTTCACAAGCTCCATTTATATCATGCATTAATTATAAAATACTTGCTAGGTGGTATTTAACCCCAGTTCATGTATTGTGAGCCCCAATTTGAATAACCCAAGAGCTGCCACTGTACTAAGGAAAACTTAATTGTTTTTATAATGTGGTGAGTGTCCATGAACCATTACTCCTGGGATTCATCTCCTGGTCTCTAGGAGGCAGCAAAGATTCCTAAAGCTCTAAGAGCACTTACTCACACCTTTCTAATAGCCCAGTCTTATCTTTTGCCTCCAGAGGAGGAAGGTAAAGAATTGAGGTGCTCCAGATTTCTAATTGAAAGGGATCCTCAGACTGATTGGAGGCCCATTTTCCCCCTCAGAGAGCTGCTACTTGGGATAGAGGGGAGTGTGGAGTATTGGCCAGTGACACAATTACACTCAGTGGGGAGTTACAAGCCTGCCCCAGGTCTCAGGGACTGATCCCTTAGACTCATCCTGTTGGGTTGTTGATATACTCCAAACACAGAACCTCTGCTGTTTCATTTACAGCACTGTATGGGCTCTCTAATGGAATCAGTCAATTCTGTAGCTGGTAAGCAAGGTGTACTCAGTGCATCTTATGGTAATTGAAGACATTTTCATGCACTCACATAGCCCATATGCTATTAGTAGGTACATCACCCTGAGGTACATCATAGGCAGGAGAAATACACATGTAAGAGACTAATTCCACCTTTATTATTAACGTTATCTTATTAAGTATTTTTCAAATCTAGCCTAATAACTATGAACTATTTCTTATTAAATATGAATTATTTACTTTAACTCTTAACTACTTACTAATATCTATGAACTATTAGCTAATCTATACTATCTATATCCTTCTAATAATAAGTAATTTAACGTACTTTTCCATTACCGGACCACCACTGTCAGCAAATTACACTATAGATTTTTTTGTCCACTATTGCCAAAGTACTGCAGAAGCTGAAATACCCTTACCTCTACTTCCTGGGGGATTCAAGGGGGGCACAGCATCAATCCACTTGGGGTGGATGCCAGAGGATTGGTGCAGAGCATTATCATCCGGCATCCACCCCAAGTGAAAATCGTGGATTGACACTTCACCCCGGTGGAATTCTCCAGGCGAAAACAACAAAGAGAGTGGAGGTGGGGGAAGTTCAGCTTTTATTGTACTTTGGCAATAATGGAACAAAACTCTATTGCACCAGAGTGGTGCTCCATTATTAGAAAAGTACCCTAACTTATTTCTAAACCTGAAGTACGGAATGGAAATTCGCCTTAACGCAACCCCATTGATGTCTGTGGGGAAAAGAAAGTTACGTTTAAACCTAACACCCTAACATAAACCCCAAGTCTAAACACCCCTAATCCACCGCCCCCAACATCGCCAAAACTAATAAAAGTTATTAACCCCTCTTCCGCTGCTCCCCGAGATCGCCAACACTAATAAAAGTTATTAACCCCCTATTCCGTAAAATAAAAAAAAATCTAAGTTTAAACTATAAATGAACCTGACATATCTATTCTAATAAAATTAAAAACACTATCAATTAAAAATCTAAATTACAAATTTAAAAAACCCTAACACTATGAGAAAATTAAAAAAATCGAAAATTACAAAAAATAATAAACAAAATTATCAAAAATAAAAACAATTACACCTAATCTAATAGCCCTATAAAAATAAAAAGCCCCCCCAAAATAAAAGGGCCTTTTGTAGGGCATTGCCCTAAGTTAAACAGCTCTTTTACCTGGCAAAAAAAAACAAAGGTTCCCCAACAGTAAAATCCACCACCCAACCAACCCCCCAAAATGAAAAACCTAACTCTAAAAAAAAACCTAAGCTACCCATTGCTCCTAAAGGTGCATTTGTATGGGCATTGCCCTTAAAAGGGCATTCAGCTCTTTTTCACTGCCCTTACAAGGGCATTCAACACTTTTACACTTTGCCCAAAGCCCTAATCTGAAAAAACACCCCAAAAAATAACAAAAAATACCTATCACTAACCCCAGAATATCTACTCACAGTTCCTGAAGTCCGGACATCCACCTCCATCCAGGCAGCGAGAAGTCTTCATCCAGGCGGTGAAAAGTCTTCATCCATGTGGCGACATCTTCATCCATTGCGGGGGCATCTTCTTTCTTCCTCCCGGCGGCACGGAGTGGAGCTATCCTGAACCGGCGATGACATCCTGCGCGGAGCACCGCCGTACCATGAAGTTGAATGCAAGGTAGCCGTTTCAAAATGGCGTACTTTGCATTCCTACTGACTGATTTGATTCTTCAAATTCAAATCAGCCAATAGGATGAGAGCTTCTGAAATCCTATTGGCTGTTCAAAACAGCCAATAGGATGAGAGCTACTGAAATCCTATTGGCTGTTCAAAACAGGAGTTGTTCCAAAAGAATGAAAAAGTATCAATGTAGACCCTCTTCATAAACAGGGTAGTAGGGAATATTTTGACCTAAATATGTATAATTTAGAGAAGAAAAGGGAAAGAGGTGACCTGATAGAAACCTTCAAATATATGAAGGTACTTAATAAAGTGGAAGCTTAAAACACAAAAAAACAAATGCCAAAACAAGGGGTCACATTCTTAAAGGGTCATTAAACCCACAAATTTTCTTTCACGATTCAGATAGAGAATACAATTTTAAACAACATTCCAATTTACTTCTATTATCTAATTTGCTGCAATCTTTAGATATCCTTTGTTAAAGAAATAGCAATGCACATTGGTAAGCCAATCACATGAGGCACATATGTGCAGCCACCAATCAGAAGCTACTGAGCCTATCTAGATATGCTTTTCAGGAAAGAATATCTAGAGAATGAAGCAAATTAGATAATAGAAGTAAATTAGAAAGTTGTTTAAAATGGTATTCTCTATCTGAATCATGAAAGAAAAAATGTGGGTTTAATGTGAGGAAGCATTTTTTTACAGGGTTGTGGATTCATGGAATAAACTTCCAATTAAGGTGGTAAACACAAAGACTGTAAAGGAATTAAAAAATGCCTGGGATATGCATAAGAGCAAGTACTCCACAGCACCATAGAATCCTTTAAAAATATTATTTATTGAAGCATACAAACGGACAGGTATGCAACATTTCGGGATTACAGTCCCTTAATCATGCATACTAAGCAGTGCACTTTATACCTGCAGCCAGGTGATAATGTATACTCTTTTACATGGAGAAGCTGCAGAAAACGGATGGCACTAAGGTGTTCATGAACACAGAAATGGAAGCTGCCCACATCACAACTCTCACTAGGGGATCCAGGGTTTTCCTCAAAACCATTCCGGCACAGGATCATGAGAAACAATATGAAAATCTGAGAAGCAAAAATACTGCTTGGGACTTACATATCACTTCTCTTTCAGAATATCACTTGGTTAAGAGGATGAGTACCCACCCCACATTGCTACGTGAAAATGAAGAATATTGTGGAAAGTTAGAGGCTATCCTGAATAAGTGTTCATATGATCTTATAACACTTACAGTGGAGTACCTGCTAAAAGACATGGAACAACAAGAGAAAGACATAGAGGCTTGCAAGGTTGAGCTAATGAAATTACTATCGACAGAAGCATTAGAAGAGTTCATTACGAAAATGGACGAAAAAATTGCTAACCTGAAAAAAGAGATCCAGGAATGTAAAAGACTCAAATTCGTCCAGGATGAAGACGATTATATCAAACGCAGAGTCTATAAGTGGCGAGCTGGATATTACGATTCACAAAAGGTATTTCCCACAGCATCACCAAGACATCAGGGCCGTCAAACCTATAAGTACAGCAAACATAAGGAAGGAGGCGGGACTACATCAGAACAGTCTTCTGGATTGTCACCACCCACTTTTTTATCCACCAATGAAGGAAACAACGTGGTGGAAGGAAACACCGGCACAGAGGGCAATAAGCGGATGAAAACGAGGGGCCAAGGGAACCGGAGGAGAGAAGCATGGAAACAGTAATAAACATCTCAAACAGTACTCTAGACAACAGTGAGTACATATTGTTGGAGAAAAGACTCTCTTTTTGTCCATATAAAGAACTGGACTTTTTTTAATTAAACAAAGATTTGTTTAAACTTTTTAGAAATATCAAATTGCGGATGTTTTTTGCTAGCAATAAAAATGTAAGCAGTGGTCAAAGTGATATTAGTAAAGCTTGCCAAACTGACATATTTAACCCTAAGAAGATTAAACTGCATAGAAAAAGTACTTTCACCCCCAGCATGCATAATAGTTAGTGTGACCATATTTCCACTTTAAAAAGGGACACATATGAAAAATACATATGTCAGGGTTCTTATAATGGAACATTATTCAAAATGTTTCTTTAAACAGCCCTACCATATGTATTTTTCATATGCGTCCTTTTTTAAAGCGGCAAAATGGTCACATTAATAATAGTAGTCTAGACACTTTTTCTAAGTTAGTGACATCTGACATAAATGCATTACAAACTAACACCAAGATTACAAGTTTTGTGTTCATGTTTTAACGCTGAAAAATGGTAATTTCAGAGTTAAAACAGTAACGCAGCCATTACGAGTCTTGTCGGTATAGCTGTACGAAAAGCCTTTTAGCCTGTAACGCAACGTCAGTCCCGCACTAGAAAAAATTACGTTATTTTAATGGGATTCCCATAGCGCTGCCAATACGAGTTTTGCAGTGAGGCTAAAAATCTTGAGTTACACCCTATAACGACAAGTTCCATACCGCCATCTGAGAGCAGTAGTTATGAGTTTTACGCAACCAAACTGTTACATAAAACTCATAACTAAAGTGTTACAAAGTACACTAACACCCATAAACTACCTATTAACCCCTAAACCAAGGCCCTCCCACATCGCAAATACTATATTAAAGTTATTAACCCCTAATCTGCTGCTCCCGACATTGCAACCACTAATAAAATGTATTAACCCCTATTCTGCCGCTCCCTGACATTGTTGCCACTATAATAAAGTTATTAACCCCTATTCCCCCGCACCCCAATATTGCCCACACTATAATAAATATATTAACCCCTATTCCACTGTTCCCTGACATCGCTGCCACTAATTAAAGTTATTAACCCTAAACCTCTGGCCTCCCACATCACTACCACTAAATAAGCCTATTAACCCCTAAACCACCAGCCCCCCACATCGCCAAAAACTAAATTAAACTATTAACCCCTAAACCTAAAAAAAAAATAACTTTAAATTAAAATTACAAGATCCCTATCTTAAAATAAATAAAAACTTACCTGTGAAATAAAAAAAACTATGTTTAAACTATAAATTAAACTAACATTACTATTAAACTACAAATTAAATTAATTAAATTACACATTAAAAAACCCTAACCCTACTAAAAAAAAATCTACGGTTAAAAAAAATCAAAAATACTAAATTACAAAAAATAAAAAAATACTAAATTACAAAAAATAACACAATACTAAATTACAAAAAATAACAAATGAAATTATCCAAAATAAAAACAATTACACCTAATCTAATAGCCCTATCAAACTAAAAAAGCCCCCTCAAAATAAAAAAAAACCTTAGCCTTTTGTAGGGCATTGCCCTAAAGAAATCAGCTCTTTTCCCTGTAAAAAAATACCCCCCCCCATCAGTAAAACAGTAAAACTCACCACAACAGTAAAACTTTAAGCAGCTCTCATTTGATTTGAATCAGCCAATAGGAATAAGAGCTGCTTAAATCCTATTGACTGATTTGAACAGCCAGTAGGATTTTAGCAGACCTAATTCCTATTGGCTGATTTAATTTTTCAGCCAATAGGAATGCAATGGTACCCACAGTAAAAAAGGGGTACCTTGCATTTGAATCCTCAGTGTATGGCGGACAATCGCATTAAGAGGACCTCCACGTCGGATCGATGGACCTCCACATGGACCTCCGCCTTGGACCTCCACCTGGACCTCTGCCTTGGACCTTAGCCTGGATCTCCGCCTCCGTGCATCAACCGCTCCACCTCCGCAGGGATGAAGAAGATGCCGCCAGGGATGGATGAAGATGAATCCGCCTGGATGAAGATGGAGCCACCTGGATGAAGATGGAGTCGCTGGGATGAAGATTGTTCAAGCCGGACTTCAGCAACTGCTTGCTACTATTATCATCAGGGCTTAGACATCATCACTACCAGAGTTAGGTTAGAGAGGTCACCATTACCCGTGGTCAGAGGGTATACAGCCTTCTTACTCCTGCTTAACCCATACACCATTCCTTTTAAACAGGGAATCTAACAGGTATCTAACCCTGTGAGAGCAAAGCCAGCTGCTTCTGAGTATGGGCCCAAAAGAATTTAAAAAAAATATATATATTTTTTTTAATGCCTGGGGCAAATCGGGACAGATGGCTAGCAACCCGGGACAGGGGGATAGACCCCTAAAATCGGGACTATCCCGCGAAAATAGGGACAGTTGGGGGGTATGCTAAGTATTTACTATTTAGCTTAGACGTAAAAACTAAATTTATGCTTACCTGATAAATTACTTTCTTTTACGATATGACGAGTCCACGGATTTCATCCTTACTTGTGGTAAATTAACCTCCTGCTAACAGGAAGTGGCAAAGAGCACCACACAGAGCTGTATATATAGCCCCTCCCCTTCCCCTCCATCCTCAGCCATTTGGCCGAAGGTATAGGAAGCGAAAAAAGGAAAGGCTAAAAGGTGCAGAGGTGACTGAAGTTTACAAAAAATATAAAGAAAAACTGTCTTAAAAAGAACAGGGTGGGCCATGTACTCGTCATATTGTAAAAGAAAGTAATTTATCAGGTAAGCATAAATTTAGTTTTCTTTTACAAAGATATGACGAGTCCACGGATTTCATCCTTACTTGTGGGAAACCAATACCAAAGCAATAGGAAACGGATGAAAGGGAGGGACAAGACAGGAACCTAAATGGAAGGCACCACTGCTTGAAGAACCTTTCTCCCAAAGATAGCCTCAGAAGAAGCAAAAGTATCAAATTTGGAAAATTTGGAAAAAGTGTAAAGGGACGACCAAGTCGCAGCCTTATAAATCTGTTCAACAGATGCATCGTTTTTAAAAGCCCATGTGGAAGCCACAGCCCTAGTAGAATGAGCCATAATACTTTCAGGAGGCTGCTGTCCAGCAGTCTCATATGCCCAAACAACACCGCATGGAAATGTAGTTTTGCACTAAAGTAAAAATACACACACAATATTACCCTCAAGCATAAAACCAATAAGTTTTAAGTGCCAAAAAAATAAAAAAAACATAAAACGTAGTTTTTTATATTGTCTACCATGTCACATAATGCCCAAATATCAACTAATAATAAATATAAAATAGGGACTCCAGTAACACCCCTCTTATTAAAATAGGTTTTACTGCTTACCCAATTCCCATACAGGGAAATAATGCCAGCCAGTTCTGATACACCAAGTCTCCTCAGAAAAAAAGGCTGCACATACCTTAATGCTGCTTGTAGCATGAAACCGTTCTCCACACTGAAGATGTCTCATGGTTACCTTCAGAAGTCCTGTGGGAACCAGCGTGGATCTTAGTTACAAATGATAAGATCATCAAACCTCAGGGCAGAAATCTTCTTCCATATCCCCCTGAGGAAAATAGTACGCACCGGTACCATTTAAAATAAAAAACTTCTTGATTGAAGAAACTAAAACTAACACCTCACTTTACCATGTCTTCCTAGTATAACACAGGCAAAGAGAATGACTGAGGGTGGAGGGGAAGGGGAGGGGCTATATATACAGCTCTGTTGTGGTGCTCTTTGCCATTTCCTGTTAGCAGGAGGTTAATATCCCACAAGTAAAGATGAAATCCGTGGACTCGTCATATCTTTGTAAAAGAAAAGTCTGTACACGTCCATTAAGCATGGAAGTGGAATAGGGGTAATTTGCCAATTGTTGTCTATTGATACACAATATAATGCTAGACAAATAGATTTTTTAGAGTAATTACTAAGAGTAGTGTTATATTATAATTATTTTCTATTCAGAGATACTTGGTATATTCAAAAGAAGGGGACCGCTATGAAGTCTAATGTTGCCCCATCATATGCCAACCTATACATGAATCATTTTGAAGAAAAATGTGTTTACAACTATCATCTATTTTAAGGTATGGCACCACCTGGTGGCTTTTCAATGATGATGTGTTTGGCATATGGTGGGTTAATGAAGATACCATCATACAATGTGGGAATTAACTTAATCAGGAGGTTAACGGGCTAGAATTCACATTGGTAACTAGTGAAGCGAGTATGGTATTTTTGGATACTGCGATTTACAAGAAGGGGGAAGAATTGAAAATAGATTTACATTGTAAAGATACGGATCGTAATATGCTTCTTAGATACGACAGTTTTCATAATCAAAGATTAAAAAACTCCCTTCCAAGGAGTCAATTAATGAGGATCAATAGAAACGTCTGTGATGAGTCTGAAAGAGACAAGACTAAATAAAATGGGTGAGAAATTCCTGGAAAGAGGATACCTGGCCATACCTTTGAATAAAGACACAGGTGCACTGCTTAGTATGCATGATTAAGGGACTGTGATCCCGAAACGTTGCATACCTGTCTGTTTGTATGCTTCAAAAAAGGATATTTTTAAAGGATTCTATGGTGCTGTGGAGTACTTGCTCTGATGTAGATATATTCAGCTGGAGGTCGCCAGCTCATCCTACGTGCACCAAGCCTAGTAAGGCACATCTCCCAGTTGCTGGTGTGACTCTGGACTGGGATATTCATAAGGCTATCCTAAGAAATAAGTAACATGTAATATGGGTAGACTTGATGGGCCTTTTTGGTTGTTATCTACTGTCAAATGCTATGGGGTAGATTTATCATGCTGTGAATGCAGCTGTTTCTGTCTCATAAGACTACTGCTCCTTAACTCATCCACCATCTCTGAGGTTGTGGACAGCAATCATCCCGATCAAATACGATCGGGATGATTAAAAAAACTCTGCTAGCAGCCAATTGGCCATGAATGTGCAGGGGGCAGCATTGCACAAGCATTGCACCAGAAATGCTTTTGCAATGTTAAATGCCGACAGCGTATGCAGACGTCATTTAGCGATGTCGGGCGGACATGATCCGTTACAGCGGATCATGTCCGCCCGACAGTTAATAAATCTACCCCATTGTTTCTATGTTTCTAAATCGATCAATATACATCTTTCTTGATTTTGCCCAATATAGCACATCTGATTTTTTGATGGAATATAATTTTTAATTACAAAATATATAAAAGTTTACCTGGAGTTTTCAATAGAAAAAATAGCAAATTCATGCTGTGCCAAACTGCCAGTGATGTATTATCACTTAACCAGCTAGAAGTTTTTTAAAGTATTCAACAACAATAAAAAATAAAAAATCTTAGTCTTTGTAAGACGTATTGTATGTTCTAAACATTGGCTTATTCTTAAAACCTTCTGAATTGAACTTCAGGTTTAGCACTCCGGGTAAAAAATACTATTGACCATCAACTCTGAGATGCTTGAATCTATTTTAGGCGAGTTCCTGCAGCTGAAAGTCTCTTATCTAAGGCTTCTGTCAAAAGAAGCATCAGGAACTGCTTAACAAAAGCTTTGAGTCGTCTAACCTTTATCCTAAAAACCGGAGGCATTGATTCTAAGAAAAAAAAAAAATATAGCAAATACCAACATATCTTTATACAAACATTTATTTAGTCTTTTTTTTTTTCAGACAAATGTTTCAACTTATTCCGTGCTGTTTGTTTTGCAATTCATCAAATCCTGGAGGATAACAAAATAGTTCTGATTTACAATATGATTGTCAGTACGCAAACTGGTGTATAAATAAAAGATTTAAAGCCACACTCAATGTAATGTTTAATTCCCAAAATATAAAGAATTAATTCTGCATAGCAAAAATTAATAACAATGCATTCATTTTTAATTTTGCCTCAATTTAAATCTGAAAATTGTAGTTTATCCATTTCCGCCGGTGGGGGGCGGGGGGGGGGGTGCCAATAGTGCATTTTGTAATATTCAGAATAAATAAAATAAAAACCACTTGGAACAGCTGTATAAAAGTTGTAAAATGTCAGAGAAGAGGTAAAAAGCAGTGAGGGGCAGCAGAGAGAGGACACCAAATTGCACTGGATCAAGATTTTGGGTGCCAAACTGAAAACTTTAGACTTGTTTACATAGTTCACGAAAACAATTTTAGTCTCATCTTACCAGAATACCTTCTTCCATATTTTTGGGGAGTCTCCCTTATGCCTTTTGGTGAACAGCAAATGTGTTTGCTTATTTTTTTTCTTTAAGCAATGGCCACTCTTCCATGAAGCCCAGCTCTGTGGAATATACGGCTTAAAGTGGTCCTATGGACAGCTACTACCATCTCCGCTGTGGAGCTTTGCAGCTCACTCAGAATTATCTTTGGTCTCTTTGTTGCCTCTCTGATTAATGCCCTCCTTGCCTGGTCCATGAGATTTGGCGCAACCCTCTCTTGGCAGGTTTGTTGTGGTGCCATATTCTTTCCATTTAATAATAATGGATTTAATGGTGCTCCATGGGATGTTGAAAGTTTCTGATATTTATTTGTAACCCAACCCTGATCTGTACTTCTCCACAACTTTGTCCCTGACCTGTTTGGAAAACTCCTTGGTCTTCATGGTGCCGCTTGCTCAGTGGTGTTGCAGACTCTGGGGTTTTTAAGAACAGGTGTGTATATACTGAGATCATGTGACAGATAATGTGACACTTATATTGCATACAGGTGGACATTATTTTACTAATTAACACCTAGATTACGAGTTTTGCGCTAAACAGGGTGCGAAACAAACGCAAAAGTTGCGTTATTTCACCCTCCATAGTTCTGCCATTATGAGTTTCTGAAAAGCCTCCTTGTGCGTGTGATATGGTGGCGTTAAGCTCCATACCGCACAAAACCCAAGGGCTGCTTTGACGTTCTCATGCACACTTTCCCCTATAGACATCGATGGGGAGAGAGTGTTACAAAAAAAAACCTAACACCTGAAGTGCAGAATGGCGATCAACGTAATGCATCCCCATTGATGTCTATGGGGGAAAAAAAGTTACATTTAAACACCCTAACATAAACCCCAAGTCTATACATCCCTAATCTGCTGCCCCCGACATCGCCGCCACTATAATAAAGTTAATAACCCCTAATCTGCTGCTCCCGACATCGCCGCCACTATAATAAAGCTATTAATCCCTATTCCGCCACTCTCGACATTGCCGACACTATAATAATGGTATTAACCCCTATTCCGCCGCTCCCCGACGTCGCCACCACTAAATAAAGTTATTAACCCCTAAACCTCCGGCCTCCCACATCTCCTCCACTAAATAAACCTATTTACCCCTAAACCGCCGGCCCCCCACATCGCAAAACACAAAATTAAACTATTAACCCCTAAACCTAACACCCCCTAACTCTAAATTAAAATTACAATACAACTATTTAAATAAATGAAAACTTACCTGTGAAATAAATATAAACCTAACATTAAACTATAAATTAACCTAACCTTACTATTCTAATAAAATTAAAAATACTACCAATTAAAATATCTATTACAAATTTAAAAAACCTAACACTACGAGAAAAAATAAAAAAATCTAAATTACAACTAAAAAAAAAATCCTACGAAAAATTTAAATAATCTAAGTTTACCAAAAATAATTAACACTAAAATCACAAAAAAATAAAAAACACTTAAGATTACAAAAAATAAACAAGATTAACAAAATAAAACAATTACACCAAATCTAATAGCCCTATAAAAATAAAATAGCCCCCAAAATAAAAAACGCTCCCTAGCCTACAATATACTACCAATAAAGGCCTTTTGTAGGGCATTGCCCTAAAGAAATCAGCTCTTTTACCTGTAAAAAAATACAAAGTACCCCAACAGTAAAACCCACTACCCAACCAACCATAAAAATTAAAAACCTAACTCTAAAAAAAAAATAAGCTACCCATTGCCCCTAAAGAGGCATTTGTATGGGCATTGCCTTTAAAAGGGCATTTAGCTTTTTTGCATTGCCATTAAAAGGGCATTCATCTCTTTTTCAAAGCCCAAACCCTAATCTAAAAAAAATCCACCCCAAAAAATAAAAAAAAATCCTAACACTAACCCTAGAAGATCTACTCACAGTTTCTGAAGTCTGGACATCCATCTCCATCCAGGCGACGAAGCCTTCATCCAGGCGGCGAGGTCTTCATCCATCCTGGGCGAATCTTCTATATTCATCCTGGCGGCACGGAACAGAGCCATTCTGGAAGCTGATCCCATCCTGCGTGGAGCGTCCTCTTCATACGGTCGCTGCCGTACACTGAAGACGAATGCAAGGTAGCTGTTTCAAAATGGTGTACCTTGCATTCCTATTGGCTGATTTGATTCTTCAAATTCAAATCAGGTAATAGGATAATAGGATGAGAGCTTCTGAAATCCTATTGGCTGTTCAAAACAGCCAATAGGATGTGAGCTAGTAGCTAATGAAATCCTATTGGTTGGTCAAATTAGACTTGGCTGATATGTTATTCTAAAATTAGAACACAGAAAAATTGTCTTGTAATTACAAGGTGTTTACTGTCCCTTTAAGCGTTCAGATGTTAGTTAATTAAATTACACAAAATTATATTAAACTGTTAATTGCACTTCTTGTGACAAAAAAAAACTTAAACTCATTTGGTAGTAATTATTAATAATGAATCTCTTAGTTGCCTATTATTATTATATCCTATACACAATCCAAACAATTGTATTCATAATATTGGACGATCTACTGATGCATCAGAATGGCATAGAAAACTAAGAGAAAAAAAGAATCTGGCTGGCATACAATGAATAAATGGATTTCATTCAGATTTTGATCATTAAAAAAAAAACACCACTAATTTTGCTTTATTGCATGGCACACTAAAATGTAGTTGAATTATTCACACAGTTGAAATTAATGTTACTCTATAGGCAGGAATGTGTTTACATTTAGTTTTATGCAACTCAATAGCAGTTCAGTAGCCAATTGATTGATTCATGTGTCAGTCAATAAGCATATACGCTTCTCTAATGTACTTGACAATACTTACCCCATTAAAAAAATAAATTCAAAAATATTATTTTGTGCTATGCAGTAGCCATTATAGTGAAACAGGTGCATGCTCTTATTCGTTAGAGCAGGTAATTTTATCAATATTATCAAATGAGTAAAACACATAGATAAAGCACCTCTTGGGAGCAGCAGAGAACTGTGTTTCCAAGTGGAAACTGCTGCTGATCCAAATAGCAACACTTGTTGGACAGTTGGATTATGGGACTAGCACTGCTGATTGGATCAAACACAGTTCCAGCTCAGGACCAGCTAATCTCTGTAGCTCTCAAGCAGTAGTTAAACACATACATTTGCAGGGTCTATAGCACTGGTTTTCAAACTTGTCCTCAGGCCTCCCCAACAGGCCAGGTTTTTGGGATTACCTTAGATGAGAGCAGGTAAAATAACCATATTTACTAAGCAGCTGATTATTTCACCTGTGCTCCAGTTCAGTCTCAAAATGTGGCCTGTTAGTGAGGCCTGAAGGCAGGTATAAAAACCAGTGGTCTATAGCATTATTATTACATGCTCTACTGAATGAGAGGATGTCTTTGTTTTCACTATTATGACCCTTTAACCTTTCCAGCTGCTCTTCTGCTGCCCTGAAGATGTTCCACATAGGAAAGAAAGAGTTAACACATTTTTGTTAAGTAGCAAATAATGTTGTCCGAACTTGGCTGCACCAAGCAACCATATGAATTAAAGGGACATTCCAGGCAAAATTTAAATGTACTTCTAGCAAAAGTAATCACTGTTTTAGTGTTATTATTTATTATTATCGGTTATTTGTAGAGCGCCAACAGATTCCGCAGCGCTATAAACAAAGGGGGAGTACAAAACAAAACAATTATAGGGTAGAGGGCCCTGCCAAGAGTTGCACTGTTGTAGTCAGCTCTTAAGAAGGTGATCTACAAACAGCTGGACTTTTAGGCTTACATGCTAAGGGGGTTCAGGGGATTGCAGTGGAGGAGAGGAACTGGTATTAGGAAAGGTTAGCGTAGGTTGTATGCGTCCCTGAACAGTAGAGTCTTTAGGGAGCACTTGAAGCTTTTAAAACTAGAAGAGAGTCTTGTGGAGCGAGGCAGAGAGTTCCACAAGATGGGAGCCAGTCTGGAGAAGTCCTGTAAACGGGAGTGTGATGAGGTGACAAGACAGGAGGAGAGTAGGAGGTCATGAGCAGAGCGAAGGGGACGGGAGGGAGAGTATATGGAGACAAGGTCTGAGATGTAGGGGGAAGCAGTGCAGTTGAGGGCTTTGTATGTAAGAGTGAGAGTTTTGTGTTTGATCCTAGAGGCAAGAGGAAGCCAGTGAAGGGATTGGCAGAGAGGCGCAGCAGATGATGAGCGACGTGTAAGGAAGATGAGTCTGGCAGAGGCATTCATTATGGATTGTAAAGGAGCTAGGTGGCAGGTGGGGAGACCAGAGAGGACAGAGTTGCAGTAATCAAGGCGGGAAAGAATGAGAGAGTGGATTAAAATCTTAGTTGTGTCTTGTGTAAGGAAGTGTCTAATTTTAGA